>NW_015151245.1:153166-226762 GCF_000732505.1 Cyprinodon variegatus | reverse complement strand
AGGAAGGAAGGAAGGAAGGAAGGAAGGAAGGAAGGAAGGAAGGAAGGAAGGAAGGAAGGAAGGACGGAAGGAAGGAAGGAAGGAAAAAGTTTACAGCATTATGGCTTTTAAAGAATGTACTGATCATAATGTATTTACCTAGGTAACCAGTCCTCCAGGGCCTTGCGTGTGTCCTCTGGGTTCTTGGTTGGTTTCTTGAGCCAGCCCAGCCTGTTGGAGATGCGATGAACATGTGTGTCCACTCCTAAAAAACAATGAAGATAACCACTAAGTCTCCTTCACATGCTCATAAAAGGCTCCTGCAGCTGAGGGCCATCTTTTTCCTGGATTGTCTGAAATAAAGTTATTCATACATTCTTTCTTTTTGAGACGAGCTACTTTAGGCAATGTGGAAAGTTTTGCTGTTCAACACTATTCCGGCAACACCTAGACTTTTCCCAGCTTTTATTTATTTTGTAGCAAATAGCTGCACACATTTATGTATAAACGTTAATTAAGCAATAACAGTAACAAAAAACAAACAAAAAAAAAAGCTTCATGGAGCCAAGGTACTGCTGCTTAGACACACACACAACAATGTTGGCAGAAAGCAGAAAAATCTGCTGAAAATATAAGACAGAAGAGTCTAAAACATTTCTTGGTTTTGTACATCTGAGAAGAAGCTGGTAAGGACCAGAACAGCTGCAGAATTTTCTCAGAATTAATTTTATTTATGTGCAACTTCTCTGAAGACCTATTTTCTTATCAACAGGACCAGTTTTCCCAAGACACAACAAACTATTCTGTAAACAAAGCTGCAGCCTGCAGGTGTACAGCTGTGTTGGGACGCATAACAATGCCTCCTTGATCTAATGTTGGTATTATATCATTTCATTTTCTAATTCTATTAAAGGTAACAAAGGATAGTAGAAACAATCTTTTTTTAATATACATTACAGTAATCACATGTATTGATTACATTACATTAGATAATAATGTAATGTACAGCAAAATAAAAGGCAACAGTTGGTAATAACGACTGTAATAATATTCAAGCCTGTGTTAATATTTTTTAGCTTTATACTGTAAACTATATTTAATGTTTATAGTTTAACACTGCCAGCAAATTTGGATACTTTTGGCTGTATGAATAGTGGGTTAGTATGATTGTTCGAGTTACTAAGAAAAAGTACATAACGTTCCAATGCTTTTTCACTTTGTTCACAGCAGTGGAGCTAGAGGTAGGCCAGGAATGACCCTGGCCACACCTAGGCAATCATTGGCTACCAGGTGCTTTGTTGCTCCCATGAGGAGATAGTTTATTGCCTTTGAATCAAACAGTTCCTCTTTGAAACAGAGGGTGGCAGTATATTAACCATAAACTAGAGACTGACACGGGAGTGGATTTTCACTCCTGTCCTGTCTCACTCCCACAGAAAAAAATTGTGTCCCGTCCCGATCCCGGGCCAGAGTAGAAATCTAAATCCTGTCCCGTCCCACTCCTGGTGAAATTACTCCCACTCCCATTCCGCATGACTCCCGCTCCTGCACCACTCCCATTCTTGTTGTTTTTGAGCGCGGGTGAAAAACTCAGAGCGCAAGTTACTATTGGTTTGCTCCCGCTCCCGTCTGCTCCCGTTAATGTTTAATCCTCTACCGTCCCAATCCCGTGATCGTTACTAATACTGACTCCCATCCCACGGGAATCCCACGGGAATCTGGTCACCCAGACAAAACTGTCACGGCTCTGTCACTATTTCTTTAGTATAACACCAAGAACTTTGAATTTGTGTACTATTTTGACATTTGACTTTATCTGTATTTTCAGTTCCTTGTCCCTTTCACAGTTCCCACATAACATTAAAAATAATGTTTATGTGGGTTTTTTGCTCTCTATCAAACCTCTTCTTCTCTTTTGGTTTGTTCACTTCTTCCGTGAAAACTTTATAAGCTTTTTAAGCATATGCCCAACACAGAAAATGTCCGCTAAATATTAGAAATTTCATAACTTAAGACATTTCACATATCTTATTTCCACACATTGAGAAGCATTTTGGAGCCAAAAAAAGACCCAAGTAAGCAATGTGAATGGTAAATGGCCTGTACTTATATAGCGCTTTTTCCAAGTCAGGAGGCTTGACCAAAGCGCTTTACGCAACATTCAATCCTTCACGCATTCATACACTGATGGTGGCAAACTACACTGTAGCCACAGCTGCCCTGGGGCTCACTGATAGAAGCGGGGCTGCTGTACACCGACACCACCTGTCCCTCTGACCACCACCAGGAGGCAACGCAGGCAAAGTGTCCTACCCAAGGACACAATGACACTGAAAGGAGCTTGAACCATGGACCCTTCTATCGCAGGGCAAGATCCTACTGTAAACACACATTCCCCAGGTTCACATCCTGCTGCCTTAATAACATTCTAACCTACTGAAATTCAACCCAGATCATGTAATGTTCCAACTTTTTTTGTTTTTGTTGTTGCAATAAATAATAATTATTTTTAATATCTATAAATATTCCAGCAGCTATTCCTTACTTTGCTTCCAGTAAGGCTAAAACTGACCTTTCAAATATTTTTTAGATTAATATTAATGTCTACGGGCATCGGACAACAAAAGGCTCCTTGAAGAAGAATTTATACAGCTTCTGCAAAGTGCGAATCGTGTATATTATCAAGTGACGAAGAAGTTTGTTTACATAGATAATTTTCTAAATAGTATTTAATTATTATTATTTTATTATTAATCTATGTAGGATATAGATTTTATATCGGTATAACTTGCCCCAGTCACATTAAAGCATCACAGCGATCTATACAGTCAATAGTTTGTCACATCAGTGTTGCCGTAGCGCAAAGATGTCTGCCTCCATAAATGTCTCCTTTATAATTATAAATAGCAATCTTAAAGGCAAAGCAAACATAGAAACTGAAACGTTCCTTTCATAGATGCTAATAAATAACATACCTGTATAATATATTATATATATATGCTAGTAAATCCCTGTAATTATTACACAGTGAAGCTTTAAGTCTGGCATTAAAGTTGGAAAACTGACCTTCATTTGTTTTATCCAGCTGGATTTGTACACAACTGTGAACGCCTCAAATATAAATACACACCTATTCCAGACACTTGGTTCCAGGCAATGTCCATGGCCAGGTGAGCCATCTTAGGTCCGACCCCCGGCAGACGAACCAGCCCTTCCACGCTGTTTGGGATATCTCCCCCAAACTCAGTCATCAGCATGGCTGACGTCTGCTTCAGAAATTTCACCTTATTCTATAAAGAAGGAGGTTCTGTTTACTTCATAACTTTTATTGCAAAGGGGAGAAATGAAACAGGCTGGAAAATGATGGGGTGTTACCCTCCAGAAGCCCACAGGATAGATGAGTTCTCCCAGTTTTTTATCATCAGTGGCGACGATGTTCTCTGCAGTGCAGCCATGTGCTCGGAGCCTCTGCATAGCTGCTCCCGTTACCTGGTCCTTTGTCTGGCTGGACAGCATGAGCGACACCAACACCTGGAAGCGTCTCACCTGTGAAGGAGTATTTAACTGCACTGATACTGAGTTTCATACAATTGAAACAAAAAACAACACAGGCCACGCTTACCTGTGGAGGGGCTTCTGCGTCATAGCATTTCTCTGCTCCCATGTTATCCACAGGAGCATCGCGACCGCTCCTCATCTCCCGGATGAAACCCAACTGTTTCATCCAATCCAGAGGCTCCCAGTGCTCCACCTTTACCTGGGAAATACCATCATCTCTGTCATATTCCACCTTAACCTGCCTTCTCCTGCGACTGTGTGGAGGCTGTGACGAAGCTTCTGTCTGCTGTTCACCTAATTGGAGAAAACACAATAATATGTTAAAAAAAGATGTGTAAATATCTTTATAAGGGAGTTAGTGCTATAAACATAAGAACAAGCAGGTAGCTTTAATCTGTAAAGTGTTTTTGGCTCTTCAATACATCTGTTTAAAAGACATTTCAATAAAGCCCAGATAATGATTTATAGAATCCTATTCACTTGATCCAAGTATAATCATATATTTGGATTATACTTGGATCAAGTCATTTTGACTTGATCCAAGTATAATCCGTTTAACGTAAACATATTAGGCAAACTTGGCAATAGCAGAATAATTGGTGATCAATCAACACTTTCATTTTTTATATCATGCCAGCTGTTTGTAAGGAATGATGGCCACAAAAATAAGGAACCTTGAAAAGCAGGTGATCTCCTCCTGACTAGCAGACTTGCCTTGTGACATAAAGGGACATAAATAACAAGTACACAGGAAGGGCTGTTATTTAAGCCCAGCTATTTATGAATTTAAAGTATCCCGGTTACAATTTTGAATTCAATAGGGCCTGATATATTTAAAATAACAATGGATTTCTCTTTATTTTCTTCTATCAATTTTTCTGCTCTTGCTCATAAAGACCAGCGATGGTGGGGATTAGGTTATAAAACAATATCCAAAGCTTTGAACATATGCCAGAGCTCTGCTCGATACGTTATCCTAAAATAAAAATTGTGTGTAAAACATTAAATAGCTCAATATAAATTGATAAGTGGGGCAAGCAGAGCATTATTCATGGAAGCCGCTGGGAGATCTGTGGTCGATCTGGAGGAGCACCACAGATCCACAGCTCCGGTGGAAAAATAACACCGCACATCAACCTAAACACATCAATCCCATCAGTAAGCATGGTGGTGGCAGTATAATGATGCTTTTCTACAGAAGGCAGACAATTAACTGGTCAGATCTGTGGAAATTAATCAAGGGTAATCTTAGTGCGTAATATTTTTTTTTTAAACCAAGCTGGTTCCCTATCAATGTTTTTGTAAAAAGCTGCTTTGTTTACATGTCCAGTCATTAGTAGCCTACATCTCTGCATGGCATCCACAGTCCCAGTGATGCCAGAGACAATTAAATCAAAACAAATAGAAATTATTTACGCATGCGCAAATTACTATATGCAAATTAAAGTTTCCTCAGCTTTAATAAAAAATCTTTGTATTTGGTGAACCCAGCGTGAACATACCGGTGGATGACTCGAGTTTGGACACTGTCGCCTCCTCCGCCTCCACCTTCACCTTCACTGCAGAACTGGTGTCCACATCTCTCTGTGTGCTGGTGAGTTTGGAACTTAAAGAGGCCGCAGCTACTCTTCCAGTACTGCTACTCCGGGTGAGGACAGAGCTGCGTTGCATAAAATACGGAGAACTCATTTTATAGTTCTGGACTACATAACAGGCACCACAGCGGACATTACATATAGCGTGCAATGAAGTTAGTTTTAGGATCGTAGTCTGTTTCACGCTGTCTCTGTTATCTAAAAACCAGGAACTTATGATCGGTTTTTCATGCTTTAATTAAAGCAAAACTTACTGGATTACAATATAACATAGCTTTAGTAATCCACAAGTTCATTTAAATGTATTTTAATAAAGACAGCCTTTATATACGGAAGAGGATTAGGGCCACTGGGAAAAAAAAGAGCTAACTGATTTTTTAAATTTTATTTCAGTTTAATATGAACTCTTGAGTTTAATCTCAGAATTCTGACTTTTCTCATAATTCTGACTTTAATCTCAGAATTTTGGATCTTAATGTAGATGGGCACCATGAAGGAAGAGATGTGGGAACACTCAGCTTCACTGACAAAGATGTGAGTTGTTTGAGAGGAACAGGAACACATTGGTAGAAAATGATGGAATAAGGCAACTTTTTACGTGTGTGAGGGGTCCCCTCATTAATGGAGGAGCAGAAGGTCATTAAAACAAGAGAGCTAGTCTCTAAAACAGACACGGCTATGGCTTGATGCTAACATGTTTGTTATCTGTCAGAATTCTGAGAAAAAAGTCAGAATTCTGAGAAAATAAGTCAGGATTCTAAGATTAAAGTCAGAATTCTGAGAAAAAAAGTCAGAATTCTGAGAAAAAGGTCGACTTTTTTCCTATGTTAAACTGAAATAAAATGTAAAAATCAGTTAACTTTTTTTTTTCAGTGGCCCTAATCCTCTTCCGTAATTCTAAAATGTGGTAATACCTGTGGTAATTCCAGATCTTGTTATGGCTATTTTTCCACACACAAAACGAAATCGGAAGCGAGTAAATACACTAACAGCTTGCCATAAAATATTAAACGAGCACATCAATAAGAAGCGAACTTTAGAAGCGTCAGTTTATTTCGTTAGCTGTTAGGCTAATACCAGCAATAGCATAACGTAAAAATACTAATAAAAACAACCAAAAAACGTTTCATAGGTGAATGATTTGACTGTAGCTTGGAGTGCTAGAACCGTTGCTTGCCGTTCGGAAAACATGTTTTACTGCCAAATAAAATAAGACAACTAGCGAAAAAGGACTTTAGCGTCTCGAAGAACTCCATTTCCCATGAAGGTGCGCGGCAAGCCCGCGTCACAGGAACACGTCGTCAGAGGGTTCGTGTGGCATCCGGTTCGGTAGAGGAGGACTGAACGCAGCTTTCGGTCACTAATAAACAGTTAAATGCACAGCAGCAGCTGCAGCAGCAGCAGCAGCACACGGCCTGGTTTGCTCTAAAAGGACGAAGCTTTGAATAAATGAAGGAGAAAGCGACAGCACTTCGGTAAGGTGAGAGTGGAGAAAAAAAGGGTGAGCGAGAGGGGAAGCTATCTGATTCAGGTCCATAAATCTTCAATCTTAGCCTGTATGAGGCGATACAAAGCGTAGCTGGGGCTTCAGCGTTATTGTGCGTTTTCTTTGGATGGCGCATTGTTTACTAGGTCCTTCCAGTCATGCTGTCCTGTGGCCAGAGGACACCTGGCACAGATGTTGTTGTTGTCGGAGTGAAACAGAACAGCCGTTGTCCCACTGCTCCCTCCCTCTGCTCTGTCAGGTCCCACATGACAGTAAAGTCCTAAAACCAGCCCCCTGGTTTACACATTTACAGGCCGCTCAGCTTCACGGCTGCACAACAATAAATCATGTGTTTTGCAGAAGCCTCACTAAAGAATGTTCCCATCTGCTGATGAATGTATGTAGCTGCACATGGTGAAACAGATCCTGGTTGTTGCAATGCTCTCACTAATCTTACTGTATGAGTAGGGCTGAGTATTGGCAGGGCTGTTGTGATACGATACTTGGGCCATGATACCATATTATCATGATCAGGGCTGAAACAATTAATCGTGATTAATCGATTATTGAAATAATAATTTTATTTAGTAATCGATTAATCTTTAAATGGAATATAGACACTTTAATGTATTCATTTAGCTGACCCACTCAAAGCAGCAATTAGACCAAAATTGTAAAAAAAAATTTTTAAAATTTAGCAATTAAGTTGAGCTTTTTTTTGTCTATTAATATGCTCTATCCAGAACTCCTCAAGTCGAAAAGTTTGTTTTGTAAAAAGTCTACTGCTATCCGATTATTGATTGAAAAAATAATCGACAGAATAATCGATTTGCTAAATAAGCATTATTTCCATAGCCTCGTGAGACCGTCCTGATCTCGTGAGCTTTCAAGATTTCACTCGCTAATCAGTCTGGAGACTCTCCGTTGAAGAAAATTTGGAGCTGTTCACCAAACGTACGTCCAATCAGCGTTGGCTTTGAGGCGCGTTGAGGTGTGACGCAACGAGAAGCGCGACAGTTCAGTCTAAAGAACATGGCGGCTTCAGCCGGTGAACCTAGCGTTAGCGTGGCTATCGAGCAAGTTTTATGGGAATTACAGAGTAGTTCTTCACTGAAAGAAGAGCAAAACACTGCTCTGGAGGCTTTTCTCAGAGGAAACGATGTTTTTGCTCTTCTCCCGACTGGTTTCGGCAAGAGGGCTTGTGGTTGTGTTTTCGTCGTCGCTCTGTTAGTACGTCATATGCTTCGTTGATCTGATTGGTTTATTTGGCCCGTCTATCACCAACATAGGCCAATCAGCTAACCAGTATTTTCGCCCCTTCCCAAAATTACTTCAACGGAAGGTTTCCAGATGGATATGCGGAGCAAATCCATCTGGCGGAGTCAGGTTATTATTTCCAACCCTAATCACAATATTGTAATATCACTATATATTGTGATGTTTTACGCAGCTATCAAAATTACATATGTAGATAAAAAAAGTGCTCTATATTTTCATCAGATGATATTGGTCGTTTAGTTATTTTGGTGTCCATGTTGTTTGGGGTTTTCGTCAGTCCATGGCTGTGTTCGAATTTATGGGCTGTGTCTTCGTGGTCTACCTGGACTGGATCCTTCAAAGTCCTTGAAAAGAAGGAGACTGGAAGAGTCTTGGCTGTGAATTCACACAGGTCCAGCCTTCGGTGGATATTACAGCCATTAGCCATTGCTAATCTCTGTCGCTTAGCAACCGTGATAGTTGACACACAAAGCAGTAAAAGAATAAAAACCGAACTTTTCAAAACTGTTTATTATTACTGTCCCATTTCCACAGTAACAGATAAAAACCTTTAGATAAACCAAACATTACCGCCACATATCTGCCTCATTAACCATTAAAACAACTATTTTCATTCATTTCAGGTGGAACTACTAACTACTAACTTAACTATTCATATTTGTATTATATTAAATTGAACAGCCAATATTCACCACTGTACGGAACCAAGTACCATTTCCTCTGATCATGGAGCAGCCGGCTTGCTTGGTCTTGCAATGAATCCTGGGAAAATCAAGGATAGAGAGGATACACCGGACCCGTCGTTCAAATTGGGCAAAATGAAGGACGCATTTTAAGGCCGCATAACTGGGAGTCTTGGAATCCGACCAGACTTTGGCTCGCTATGACATAATCGGCCTTCGAATCTGGCCTTCGGAAGACGCAGCCCATGAATTAGAACAGAGCCCATGTCTGTTACTGTGACTGCCTCAACTGCAGACATAGTGCTGTGCTGCACCTCAAGGGCTCCACAGCGCTATTTGCCAGGGTGGTGGTGACAGATCAATATCACATCGGGAGCCAAAAATCACAATATATCGGCAAAATTATTTTTTTTTCCCCACACAGCCCTACCACCGAGCCCCTTGAGCTCTTTCAAATTCCCTCACTTTTACACCCCCAGACTTCAGGGTGTTATTTTTGTAAGACAAACTTAACACAATTAATACATCACTGGACAAAAAGAGAAAATTCATATACCCTTAAATAAATGCCAGAAGAAGTCTGCTATTTAATAACATGAGTTAATCTGTAAGTAATGTCAGTGTGAACCCAGTTGTTCTGTGGAGGCTTCAGAGGTTTTTTTTTTAGAGAACAATGCGAAAAACAGGAGCTAGAAGACTAAAGCAAGACATCCCAACGAGGTTAAAGTTAAATATCTTGCCTTTTTTCATTGATTTAAATCCTTGATTTATTTGCTCAGCCCTTTTGTAGTGTATAAAGTGTTTATAAGGGTTATACAGTGCAATTATTTAGGCATATTAGCATCCACTCTTAATAAAACGCAATGCAAAAAGCTACTAAAGCTAAATCTGTTATAGAACCAAGTCGGTGTGCAAAACTTAGAAAAGGCGGTGAAATAATGTCTTGTGTTCTGTTGCAGGCATCAACAGCAGATAAGCTTCTTTTAGGATGAATAAACAACAGAGCAAAGAGACACTAAAAGAAAAGGTCAAGGGGATCTTTGGGCTGGGGACACCTCGCCAGCAAACGAAACAAAATGATTCCAAGCTGCCTGAATTCATTATTACAGCTGACATCATAAAGGTGAGTGAAATTGTATTGCTTTACATTTTTCTGCTCTGATGCTGATTCCAGCTGCCATTTATTCTTAATTTAAGCCTTTGTTGCTTCAAAAACAATCACTCTGCTTTAATAGAAAGTCCACCAACCAAACTTAATATTCTGAAGCTGTTTTGGAAAATGAGACCTGTTTTCTGTGTAATTAAGAAAGATTGCTTAATGG
Source organism: Cyprinodon variegatus (assembly GCF_000732505.1). NCBI lineage: Eukaryota > Metazoa > Chordata > Actinopteri > Cyprinodontiformes > Cyprinodontidae > Cyprinodon > Cyprinodon variegatus. The sequence continues at coordinate 216,861 of NW_015151245.1, read as the reverse complement.
TTTCAGCAAAATTGATAGAAAAAAGTAGTATTTATTTATTTTTTACTAAGTACCTTTTCTTGACTACTAAACAAATTATTTGATTTCTCTAATGGCTCAAAGCTTTAAAAATGGATAGCATGAATCAGCTTATTTTTGATTATTAGAAGGTATTATCACACAAAAAATAGGTTTTTGGTCTGAGGCCCATTTCACAAAGCATGTTAACTAAAAACATGAGTTTTTTATACCTAAAATCAGTTAATGTAATCCCAACCAATTGAAGTGACTGACTAACCAGCTTATTTTTCAAAAACTCTGGTCCAAAGACTATAACTTCTGTTTTTTCTGCATTCAGCAGCAGAAAGTTACAAGTCAAAAGTATTTTTGGAGGTTACTGAAAAGTGGTCAGAGAGGACAGGGTTGTGAGGAAATACTGCTATTTCTTCACATTCAATGCCAAATGTCAGCACAAGGTCCATAGTATGATGAGAATGTGTCAGACTACCGGTACTCACATTTTGAGCAAAGACAAATGAGTCTAAGATGGCATTAAAGGCGGCATTTAAGATATAATCTTCAATGTCAGCATGGATGTTAACATCCTCCACTATGGTGACCCTGTCAGTATTTAACACTAAATCAGATAGGAACTCTGAAAAAAAATCAGAGTAAGGACCTGGTGGACAATACAAAGTTAAAAAAAGAAGAGGTTCTTTCTTAAGGTTTATTCATAACCTGCTTCTGTTAATCAAAGTGTGTGTAATTTGTTTTGACTCTGAAGAGGGAAAACACGCTGCCCAGGCAGAAGGGGGCTGAATACAGAGCAGTAAGGGCTGTATGATGAACTATTCTCTCTTTGCAAAGATATGAAAATAAAGTGCTGACTGAGTGAAATCCATCGATCTCAATTTATTTAATGAATTTCAGATCTTCATATTCATATTCATATTGTTAATGGTCATAATTTGTCATGGTGACTCATTGAATTGCGGCTCCACTGATGATGGCTTTTCATGGCAGGAGCGCAACTCCGAGTGAAACTACTCAGTTGATTAAAGTAACTCAGAGCATCTGGTGTGAAACTGAAAACTTTCTATCCTTAGACTGGATCCATTTAGAGTTTGAGACTGAGTTTGCTGAACCTGCTTTGTGAACCAGCCCTCTGAAGTAGAACTGGGCCTAACACCTTTTTGTTTTCTTCATGTTTTGCAGGAACTCCACCCTGATTGTGGCCTCAGCAACCGCATCCGGGTGATGAACCAGATATGTGAGCTGGCAAAAATAAAAAAATTTGAAGAGGTAATTGTCTCTGTTTTTTATAAATTTTATTAAGCTATTTTTATGGCAAAGTGAACATCTTCCATAATCATTAAACCTGTAACTCCATGCGAATCAGAATGCAGTGGAGGCTGTTTGGAAAGCTGTGGAGGACATGCTGTCACCCGAGCAGCCACCAGAGGCCAGGCATGCTGTCCTTCACCTACTCAAGTCCATCATCCAAGGACAGGTAGACCTTCATTTGATTTACCTTGTTCAGTGAGAGGGAAAGACATTAGGGGTATTTAAGGTCAAATCAATTGTTTAAGTGTTTTGATGTTTAATGGGGTTTTTTAGGATCTTGGAGCGCAATAGGATTTTTTTTGTTTTGTTTCCATGTCTCAAATCCAAACAAACTCCTAATACAAACAGAATTACAACCCCAGCACATAGTGCCTGAAGAATAATGGCATCACCCATCCAGGAAATAAGTTGTGATTTTTTTCATACTTGAATTTAAGTTAATTTGTTAAATTTGACATTATCTTCACTCAGTTACAGTTTATTTTTGTTGTGTATTTTGTCTTTCTGAAGGGAGAATGGCTTGGTCCTCTTAGGGCCTACTTTTTTAAGGTGGTCAGAGACTACCAACCTTGCAATGAGGACCTCTCAGAGAGATTGGAAGTGTTCAAGGCTTTAACGGAAAATGGAAAGGACATCACATACCTGGAGGAAGACATTGGTAAAAAGATACACAATTAAACTTCCTTTTAGGCTTCACTGTCATGTTTTTATGTTGTACAATAGAAAAGATGATGGCTTGGTAAAAGAGAATCTACAGGAGGAAGCCTGGAGTTGATGAAATAAAACAATAGCTTTATTACAGCTAATAAGCTTAACTAAACCATCTCAGTTAAAGTTTAAAATTCCTATTAGACAGGTTCCTTAAATTTGGTATATCATCATCAGAATTATGTGGATCAATGAGATCCACATAAAAGTGGATCCACATTTTAGTGTTCATTTCTAAAATAGAAATGTTACCTCTGCTAGTGAAGTATACTTGTTGTATTCCACTTTATTCTGGACTGGGTTGCAAGGTCAGCAGTCTCATCATAGACCCCTAGACTTCCCCAGACACCTCCACCACCTCCTCTTGTGGAAGCCCACGGTGTTCCAGGGCCAGCCGAGAGACTTACTCCCTCCAGCGTGTCTTTGGCTGTAGAAGGAGTAAATGTTTATCCAGGTTGCTCTTCTCTCAGCTATAATTCGCCTCAGGGTTTTGTAGGTCTGGTTTGGAGGTAACCAGCAGAACATGTCATCCGCAAATAGAAACAAAATCCTCTGGTACCCAGAAATAACCCCCCTGGCGGCTTCTAGAAATACTGTTCATGAAAGTTATGAATAGGATCAGTTGCAGCCGTGCCAGGGTCCAACATGCACTGAGAACTGATGCAACTTACTATCAGCAATGCGGACCAAACTCCTCTTGCACAGATACTTGATGGCCCATACTAAAGGGCCTATGACTGCATACTTCAGGAGTACCACCCAAGGGGGACCACAATAGACATGTTTGAATTCTTCCAGGTGTACACCTTGTCCATTGTTCCAAGGCTGTGATGAGAAGCCACATTGTTCATCTTGAAGCCAAAGTTTGACAATCAGCTGGACTCTACTCCCTAGCATCCTGGGATAGACCTTCCTTGGGAGAGTGGAAAATGAAATCCCTCCTGGTGAAGGGGTACTACAACCCCCGTCTGCCAGTTCAGGGGCACTGTCTCCAACCGCCAAGCAATGCTGAAGACCTCTTTGACTTTAGCCCGAGTGATGAGCAAGTCTGACTCTGAGCACCTAGTTTATGCTTCCACCAGGAAAGGCATGAAAGCCCAGTTTAGACAGTCGTCACAGTATTCTGTCCACTGTCTGACAGTGTCCTAAGCCCTGGTTGGTAGCTTCCTCTCTCCCACTGTATTCAGTCTAAGCAAAGCTCTTCATCCCATTTTTCGGAGGAGATGAATGATTTCCCTGAAACATTTTGAGGCCAAATGAGTTTTGCATCAGCAAGTGCTTGGCCTTAGTTTACGTTCTAGCTGCCTAAGTAGCCTCACAGCCCTACCAGGCTAGATATAACTCCGTTACCTTGACAGCATACGTTACTGCTGGGTCCAGGAATTGGTACCATGGCAGGCACCACATATCTAACGGGCAAATTGACAACGAAGGTGGAAAACAGATTCTGCCCCCTATCTCCATGGGAATCTAAGAAGTTAATGATTACATTCCTGACTGAGAGCTCCACCAGGCATTGATGGAAGTTCTTTACAATGGTTTACAGATTTGGCAGACTAAGCCAAACCTGTTATGTGTATCAACTCACCATCATTCGGTGATTGGTGGACAGAGCCCTTTACCAAAAGCACAGTGATGTAATCCTCTCATCCACCGGGATAAACCCCAATATGAGACGGCTAAGCTGGAGGGATGACGAGAGAACCCACTGCAGCTCTTTGCTTCTGCCTGTGGGCCACTCTAGAGTAGATCTAAGTCCAGCCTCTCTGAAGGAGCTGGGTTCCAGGGCCCAGGCTGAGTGGAGGCAAGCCTGACTACAATTCGGCTGGTACTGCTCCACCTTCGACTCAAGCTCATGCTCCTTTCTCCCATCAGGGTGACATTCCACATCTTTAGAGCCAGTTTGGGTGTCCGAGGATTAGGTCGTTGAGGCCTCCATCTCTGGCTGCTGCCCAATCCTCTTTGCTTTGGTCCCTTATGGTTGTGAGTGGTGGGTCCACTGGGGGATGGCGTTGTGGCACTGGTTTGGGCTTGGCTGGGTAGGGTATGTTGAGGAATAACCCAAGCCCCAGATGCATACCAATGAACAATAACTGCAGGTTTGGCTCCAGGGTGAGGTCCCAGCCACAATATTGTGCCAGTTCATAATTAAAATAGTTCATGTTCATAGTTCACTTTTTCAAAAATGATCTAAGTTCACAAACCTGTAAATGAACTAGTTAATTTTGTAGATTAAGCCACAATCCTACACAATAGAACCTCATATTTCACCCTTTCCAAACTGCACAGAACTTAAGAAACACACAGGTATTTTCAGGTTCTGCTGAAAAGATCTTTATCGAAAATGATTTCTTACGTTCCTCATTCAGAAGTAGATACAGTATTTCCCAAAATAGCTCAGATGATTTAATTTGATATGTCCCTTTAAATTTGAAGTGGACATGGCCGACGTATGGACTCTTCCTTTGTTACTTCATGAAACTCTGCCAAACGCTCTGCAAAACTGGCATCAGAAATAGCAGAAGATGAGTCTGAATTGCGCAGACTAGTACTAGCGGTAGACACGTTCTTCTTTCACGCTGTTTGCTGTAATAGGTGCCGTAAAACCTGACGATATCCAATGAAAAGTGCCGTTATCAACCGAACGTGAGCTGTGTTTGTCATTATTCTTAGTGTGAAAGTCGGTCTTGTTTACGTTTATTATTTCAAAACTTTTCACGGTTCACTAAAAATATGAACATATTCGGTGAATGCTGTTCATTGAACGCGTTCATGCACAACCCTGCCCTAGCGAATGTAAAAGACAGGTTGCCAACTTCTCTGTTTTTGTGTTATGATGGCTTTTGAACTCCCCTTTGTCTGACCAGTCACCCAGAGCCTGTTTGCCTAGAGAGACCCTACCAGGGGCATTTAAGCCATAACAAAATAGTACCTGAGATCATCTGAGCATTACAACCCCTTCACTGTGTTAACATGGTTTTTCGAGGAAGAGACTGAGACTGTATCAGATCATTTTTAATAGTTAATAGTTGATTGTATTACATCTTCTCATTATAGTGGTCCTAATAATTAACTGCATTACTGCTCCTTTTTCCAATCTCTTAACAATCATTGATCTCTTTTTCAGCCCGGTTTGTCCTCCTGTGGATGGACATTGGTCTTACCACAGATTTCCTCCATGTCCTTGTGAATCTAGTAAAGTACAACAGCTGCTACCTGGATCAGAACGTCTCCCTCATGGTCCAGTAAGTCTAAGGAACAACCCAATCAGTGTTGGTTGGGCTTCAGTTTGAATTTTTATTTTGTGAGATCTTTTTGTTTCAATCTGTTTATAAGTTTTCATTGCTATCCAGTTGGTGTTTTAAATTCAAACAACCATGTTAACCTTTTGTGCTCTCTGCAGGAAAATCTGTTTTCTGTGCAACCGAACAACATCATCCACAGATATAGAGGTTGGTTTCTGTCATTATTCCAGACTTATGATGATTTCCACCCACACACCTTCGTTTCTGTCTGGTTCATAGCTGGCCTTCCCAATTTGAAACATGAAGTTAGCTGAGTGATAAAACTGTGGTAAACTGTTTAAAATTTGCCTTTGTGGGGCTACTTTAATGTTACTTTTCATTTTCAAAACTTTGTTTTTTTATTATCATGTGCACTTGTTTAGTTCAACAATATTTACCCTACATCTGTGTTAGTGTTTCCATCTTAGGGTTTAAATGTGGCAACTGCATTTGAAATTTTATATATATTTTTTTTAATGGTAAAGGTTTTCATTATAACCCGATGTTTGGTTATAAAAGTATCTCACTTAGGTACACGCCTTCACAGCCAGTAATCCTGTGTGCTTGATCCAGCTTAATGCATTACTTAGTCGGAGCCTTAAAGCAAGCAGCATGAACTTTGTGAATCCAGGCCCCTTGGCCCCTCTTCTTTATCAGTGTTAATGTCCTTCTTAATATTAGTCCAAAAATAGAATTCTGCAGGATCTCAGTGTGTATGCCAGACCCTGTCTCTTTTTTACACAGTAATAGGGGGGGAAAAAAAACAATTTTAAAGCTTTTTGGTGTACGATCACATGACTCTGAGTCTGCTGGTCAAAATAGAAGGTCCTGGGTGGGCTGGGTTGTCCTGGATCTTTGGGGTCCAGACTGAGAGACTTTCCTCCTGGATCTTTGGGGTCCAGACTGAGAGACTTTCCATGTTGTAGTTTCTGCAGTTTGATCATTCAGCTGGGGCTGATAGTGTTCAGTCCTGATTTGAATCAACAAACAGCTTCCTGATGTATGCTTTTCAGTGTGGCCTAGAGTGCTGTGAAGGGCAGTGGCATCTTCTATGGACCCGTTCCCCCTGTAGATATACTAGTCTAGGTAATGCAGTATTTTTTTTTTTTTTTAAGTAAAGAAAGGAAATTGATTTTCCTTTGGCAATTTGTTTTTATAGAGAAGCTTAACTAAAAAAATTAAATGTATAAAAAAACTAATAAATCTATGACAATAAAATGGTAAAATTGAGAATGCTCACTGCTAGTTATACCAGTATAATGCAAGGTTGTGGGCATTCATTTACATTTTGGCAAGATATAGTTTTAAATTTCATCCATCAGCAACACAGGTTCTAATAACAGGTGCAGACTTGTTGAACTGCAGAATGGTATAAACTTCTCGGTGTAGCAACAATTATGCATTTATCTCCACCATATGCTAATCTCTAGCCGTCCCAGTCTGGACAAGTTGCCAGCCTATCACATACCCGAGGACGATTTAGAGAGACCCATTAAAGGGGTGATAGAATGATTCTATAGGGTATTTGGTGCTGGTCCTTAAGGTCTCTGAATAGGGTGTGTAAAATATGTTAGGCTGAAAATGGCATATTTGCTGTTGTATAAGCCCTGACACAAGCCTGGTTAAAAGCCCTAGAATGAGATGACAGGTTTTCTTCCTTTTATGGTATTCTCATGAATATTTGTGCACTGAGTGGTTGATTTACAATAAGTGAAGCTGCTTAGCAAAGGCTATTGATAGCAACAAGCACTCACTCACAGAAACATCAAATTGTTGATATGGTAGGGTGACTAGACGTCCTCTTTTTCCCGGACATGGCCTACTTTTCATACAAAAAAAAAAAAAGTCCGAATTTCAAAATCGTCCGTGATTTTGGTCAACTTCAGTGCAGCGCGTCGTTGAAACACACCAGGCATTTGAACTGAGCTGTCTGTTTTGATCTGTCCAAGATTTTGAAAGCTGTCTTAGGTAAATTGCGTAGAGCAAATGAACAGCTAAGCATCAAACTTTGCAGGGATCTTCTGATAGACTAAATCAATCCTTGCCTGTCGAGTCTTTGGATCCTTTGGAAGACTGAGAATTTTCTCCTTCCTCCGTGCAGCCTGAGGACTTCATTTACACCCGTGGTTCTGGCCCATTTTCAATAGAGAAACTGCTTTGTAATTCTTGTAGAAGTAAACCCAACTGTAGGCTAAACGGCTAAACTGGTGTCTTACATCAACCTCTATTCATGTTCTTGGGACAGTGAACCAGTGGCCTGGTCTGTATGAAAATTTCGAGGCGTGACAAAAGTACAGGCCAGAGCCAAATAAGGCAACATCCCAGAGTTTACATCAACTCGGAACTTCGTTTGGACTCGCCCATTTTATGCTGGAAGTTTAGAATTGTGAGATTTGCAGAGAAAGGAAGGGTCGATGGGGTTTGAACTTTTCTGTACATCCATTTCACCCACTGAACTATTGTTATTCATCTATGACAATGTAAACTCGTTTTGCATTCTATGAACCCTTTAATCCAGTGCTTCTTAGATGTTTTCTTTTGCATCCTCCTTTGAAGAATGAGAAAAAAAAAAAATCAGCTCCCCACCATCCAGAACAAAATGGGTCTAAAAGGAAATTTGTCTGTTGTAGCTGTTGGTTAAAGGTTACAAAGAATTCTGTGATCTATTTTTTTTAACCATGCCACAGGTTTATTCACTACAAACATTAACACTATAAAAGTTTTTTTATGAGCCTTAAGTCAAAACTAAGTCAAAACAACATTGATTACAGCTTCAGAGCAAACAGCAGATGGTGCCGTTTTCCCATTTAGCAGGAATTATTGTCTTTTTTTCTTTAGCTGCAATCCTGTTGGACCAGGGAATTGACACCTGAGGCTTTCTGGGACCTCTGCAATGGCCCTTAATAGTAGCTTAAAAAAATATAAAGATCCAACTGATGACAAATACCACATTTTTAATTTTTTTTTAAGAAGAGTATTTGATTTTATTTTCACAGCAGAATTACGTTAAAATAATTGTTTCTCTTTTCCTTTTCATTAACTTGGAAATTATGTTTTTGTTTTTTTTTATCTACCTATATCCCGTAGAAGTTAATACACAATTCATCTTTATGAATATTTTGATATTTTGTCTTGTTTTAAAATCTTAAAATGTAGCAGATATTTAACAAAAATAAACTGTTTTTTTAAAAGGGTATGTAAAATTTACAGCTCTAAGCGACTTTTACTGAACCAGGTTTGGAGCAAAATGGCTCTTCAGTTTTTAAAGGTTGCAGACCCCTCTACTAGACAAAAGAGATGGATTTTACAGGTTTGGCATCTTCAGTGCTAACCACTACTCCACAGTGCAGGCGAGAAGTATATCAGCTAATCTCTTAGAAGCAGCGTTTAGCAAAAAGTAAAACTAGGAGAGGAGGCACTTAATTTCAGAACTTTTTTTTTGTCTTTACTTCCTATGCTGTTAGTTGTTTCTTTGCCATTTCTAATTCTTGAAGTTTTTATCCTTTTTGGTACCTGAAGTATTTTAAGTGTGACAGAGTTTAGTCCACCATTAGATGTTTCATACTGTCCATCTTTTCTGTCAGTTATGTTGTGATTGGTCAAAATTGAAATAATAATTTTACATCCATATAACACGTAACACCTTTTGGGTTTAAAAGAAATGCAGTCTAAGCATAAAGCTTTTTTTATTTGGCATCTTTCTGTGCCGTTTTTCACGTTCATAATGCTGATCACAGCTTTGGTTGGGGTTTGTGTCCAGGTGGCGCTTCAGGTCTTGGATGCGGTGGTTTGTTACAACTGCCTGCCTTCAGAGTCCCTCACTGTCTTTATTATAACTCTTTGCCGTACGGTGAATGTGAAGGAGTTCTGTGAATCCTGCTGGAAGGTGAGAAGCGGATTAGTTGTTTATAAATGTGTACTTGTTTTCTTTTTCTTTTGTATTTTTTTAAGGATTTAAAACTTTTCCATCTGATTTTTTTTTCTTTTGTATTTCTTCTGGGTTGTGTTTCACCAGCTTATGAGAAAAGTTTTGGGGACTCATCTTGGCCACAGCGCCATTTACACCATGTGTCGGATCATGGAAGAGAGGTATTATTACTTGGCAGGTTTACAGTGTTTTTTTTTTGTTTTTGTTTTTTAACTAAAGCTTAACAATTAAAAAAGATCTTTATAGATATACTGTGGTTAATTGGCTCTTATTTTAGTTTACAAGTGATTTTAGAGTAACTTCTCCACCAGGATGTACATGGAAGATGCCCCGCTGCTGAGAGGAGCGGTGTTCTTTGTGGGAATGGCTCTGTGGGGCGCTCACAGACTCCCTGCTCTGAAAAACACACCGACACTTGTCCTGCCATCGTTCTACAAGGTACTAAATAGCTTAACATTATTAAAATCTTAGACTGAGCCACATTTACAGCTTTAGTCCTCTCGCTTTGTAGATCCAGCTTGAAATGGAATCAGACTCTAATTCTTCTAGACTTAGATTTGGACTCACCTTTATTTATCCAGTGGGATTACTCCTTCAGGGAAATTCTGGTTCCAGTAGCTTATATAGAGTGCAAAGAGTTCAAGTAAGATGCCATTAAAGATAAAAATACGACAGAAAATATAAAAAGAGTGTATATAGTACCAAAAAAGCATAAAAAAAGGATTGTCCTGTTTCCCTTAGATATAAAATATCTGCACAGTAGAGAGCTAAGGGAAGACTACATAGTAGTTGACTTGGGTTATGTCATCTTTTTTTTTTTAAAAGCATGTTTCCATATTGTATTTAGTTCTTTGAATTCAGGTCAAATGTCAGATAAAATCACCTAAAATACATTTTTTTTCATATTTTTATTAAAGGTATAAACAAAAAAAATATTACTACTATTTTGTATAATGAAAGCTGAGATTTAATTTTAGCCATACCACCCAGCCCAATAGGCTTATTTCAGGAAGTTGATATGCAGTGTGCTCCTATCACACCACAATAATTTGGACTAGCGTATTCCTGACGTACGAAAAATCTGGCAAAAAACGCTGGCATACTTCGGATAAGTTATGGATACTTTTTGTATAAGTTATGAGCCCGCTGAAACACGCTGGCACATGTATGTTGAGAAATTTTGTTTATGCTCAACACTTCCCGATGTGACGCATAAGTTGCAGGTAAATTATCGGAACGTTCACATACGTTAAGAGTAAGTTACTCATAAGTCTTGACGTCTAGCTTATTCAAAACCTGATTAACTTCTCCTCCAGACTGCATCCCCATCATAGGGTGAAGGTGAGTGTGATGGATCCTCCCTGCGTTCATGCTCACGGCTACAACCAACAAACTTCCTAGGAGACATGACACTGAATCAGCTGCGACTGCAAAACTTCTTTCTTTCTTTTTAATTATAATTTTTTTGGAGGGCGGTAAACAGCAGCTAGGTTAATACTGTGATCAAACACATCTTTTTATGCAGACCGGGTGAAGGGGAACAGTTTTAACTGATGCTTCATAACGGCTTGCTAACACTACTGTGCGTTATGCATAAGTTAGGCTGTAGTTGGACACCTGCTCTGGACTCGTTATGAATACATTATGTTTATGCCCAAAATTGAAAAAATACAAAGAACGTTCTTCGTATGCCAGTGTTTTAGGACATTATGAGACGTCAGGCTCGTCAAGGTGTGACAGTGAGTGAGTGAGTTAGATCACTTGTTGCTCATGTACTTGAGGTTTAAAAATTAGATAAACAGGTTCTGAAATAATTGTGATTGCCTGACTTCTGCTTTCAGGCCATGTCATGTGCCAATGAGGTGGTGTCGTATGAGATCGTCCTCTCTATCACCAGACTGATTAAGAAATACGGCAAAGAGCTGCAGGTGGTCACATGGGACATCCTGCTGGGCATCATTGAGCGACTGCTGCAGCAGATCCAGGTTCAGCCAAACATTAGGAACATGGGAGAAAGACAGAAATCAAAGAGTCTTGAGAAGCTAAGTTGCTTTTCTTTCTTGTGTTCTCAGACGATAGGCAGCCCAGAGCTGAAGACCATCGTGTATGAGCTGCTGACCACAGTAGAAGAGCTGTATGAGCAGAATGGTTACCATGGCTCCACGGAAAAGTTCTTCGTTCTGGTGGAGAAATGTGCCGACAAGAGACCTGTTTGTACCCTTCCCACTGTCCAGTCATTGTATTCGATCCTCTCCTGGAGTACAGCCTCTGTTCTTATTTGAATCTCGTGTGTAACAGGACGCGTCGGTGCTGACCCTTATCTCATACCGAGCACAGTCCATTCAGCCTGCGAAGGATGGCTGGATCCAGAGCCTCCACTGCCTCATGGAGAAATTCTTTAGGTACGTTGCTCTTAGGATCTGGTTCACGATTATCTTCCTCTCTTTGATTACTGGGATCCCAACTCTACTGTGTCCTCTGTGTCTGGAAGGAACGAGACTCGCAGCAGGATCAGGATCAAAGTGCTTCATATCCTCTCTTTCGTTCTCAGCACCAATCGGCAGCTCTATGAGGTTTGAACACTCATACGTCTGCTTTTTTGTAGTCAGTGATCAGATGAGAAAAAGATGCTTTTTGTCTGGACTGTGTTTTACATTTTAAAGCTAAATTAAAATTAGAAAACAGAATTTGTTTTAAAGGCTTGATTTTGGTTTTTAATTTTAGGTAAGGTTTGATCTTTTATTACCTGTTGCTAACACTAGCTACGTTTACATGGACACAAAAAATCGGATTGAAGGCCTGATCAGATCAAAAATGTTTCATGTAAACATGTCAGACTGAAGATTCTAATCCGATTCGGTCCGATCGGATCTAAATTTAATTCTGAAAGAGAGAGGTGGTTTTTGCCGATCGCCATTCCGATTGGCGTCCATGTAAACACCCATTCGGATCTTAAGAGTAAAATAATCTTCACTGCGCATGTGTGCGACGTCAGCGTGACGTTTTTCCGCCTGGTCAACAACAGGAAACCACCGGTCGCTCTCGCTCTTGTTGTGAACAACATGGCGGGGGGAGTCTAGGAACGCCGACTTATACACTCAAGTTCATTTAAAGCTGCAGGAAGCAGGAATTTATCCTCCTCCTCTTCCTCTTTTCTCTCTCCACAGCCCACTCGCTCTCCCACGCCGGTTCAATCGCTCATTCTCTACATTTTCTCTCGGACATTTCACTGCTAAGCGCTTTTTTCCTCCTCTCTCCGTTTTTCTTTCCGCGGAAATTTTGAAATTTTGCGCATGTAAACGTAGCTATTGATTAAAGATTCATAAAAAGCACCTGCTTGTTCTTCATTTCTTTTCTTTTTTCAGGATGAGCTGATTGAGAAGGTGGTGATTCCTCAGCTCAGTGGGATAGCTGAAGACAGGGATCCAGCTGTCAGAACACAGGCCACCCAGCTGCTGGTGGACCTTGCTGAGGGCTGTAACACACATCACTTTACCAGCCTCCTGGACATCATTGAGCGGGTGAATACAGACAGGACAGCAGATAAGTCATATGTCTTCATCCAGTTCAGTCAGGAATAAGTTTTTTTTTTTTTTTTTTTTTTACAGGTGGCAAACCGCCCTCTGGTTTGCTCCGGGTCCCTGGAGGTTTCTGAGAGAGACTCACCAGCTGACTCTCCTATGGAAGATGTCAGGACTGCTATACGGGGCCTGCTGGAGATCTTGCAGGTACTTGGCCAGCAATGTTTTCCTTGTTTATACAGAAATGTCTTTTTGGTATGAAACTGAATCCTTAGCAACTCTCATTCTGTTCTGCAACAGAGCAAACTCTACAGCTTGCCAGCTGGCCATGCGAGTCGGGTTTATGAGCTGCTAATCAGCCACCTGCAGCTTCACTATAAGAACAAATACTGCTCAGCTGTCGCTTCCAGCATCAGACTACAGGTAGGAATCAGTCCATTTTCTGTGCACCCATCATCTCTGCTCATTTTCATCCTACATTATTCCCAGCATGTTGATGTTTTACTCTTTAACCTCTTTGTTTAGGTGTTTGACTTCTTCCTGATGATGCGTGCTGACTCTCTGCACCGTGTGGGGGTGCCTAATAAGGATGGTGTGATGAGGTTCAGCCCTTACTGCTACTGTGATGCAGGGTAAAAACAGCAACATGCAAAAAAGATGCTAATCTTGCTTCATGTGGACTGATTGTTACTAAAATGTTTTTTCCCCCTTTTTTTCAGGGAACCGGAGAAGCGTATTTGTGATAAAAAGCCTGCAGGTTCCATATCGCCCCCTGCTGGCAGTCCTGCTCCAGGTGTTGCTCCTCCTGCTTCAACAACCTCCATTCGTTCAGCCTACCTTCCGTACGCGCCTGCCTTCACCATCCTCCTGCAGTGCCTCAAGATGGTATACACAGAAACACAACAAGTCAAAAAATTTGGTATTTTATTATTTTTGTTTAGGTTAACAGGGAATGAAAGATTTATGGTGGGAGAATATTGGAAATCGTAGGTTTTTCAGACACATGATCTAGATCAACCTTTCAGTGTGCCTTTTAATTCTTGAAAAGATTTGAATAAACTTTCATAAATTTTCATGTATGGCTAAGTTTAAAAAAACAAAACAGATTTATTTTAGAAACTTTCTTCCATTTTGTAAAAGACAACAAAGATACTAAATGACACAGATTGAAGACAACACACTCGCATGCTCCAGTTTTTACCTCCTCTCACCCAAAAAGGTTTGTAATGCGACTCGGTATGCTGAGTGAGCCTAACTACTACAGACTGATTTAGACTTTTTCCAGTGGAAACAAAACGGGCAGCAATGTTGTATTTCCCACTTTTCAGTTAGTCTGATTTAGCATCAGCCCTCAGAATGACTTCCCGATAATCTTGAATATCTTCTGGTAAACACATATTTAATGAATCAGCAGCTTCACCTTTTTGTGTCCTCTGTTAGAGCACATTTGTCAAAACTCCTGCAGCTGTTTTGTTCCTCTGCCTATACACACCTGAATCACATTATTAGGCCATAAACAGGAATCTGTAGAAATTGGCTCTATGAGGAGGTATTTCAGACTTGGGATGCATTCAAGAGTTGCAAAATACTGACCCCCTAAAATCCCAACTGTTTAGCTTTTAAGTATCTGTTCTTTAGCTCAACTGATGAGATATCAAGGTCATTGGAAGAACTTGTAATTCAGCCAGGATGTCACTAAAAGTTGTAGGACATCAGATGATGACTGGAGTTTGAGACAAAATCAGTGGCAGTAAAACACAGGGAAGAAGCTACATGTGGTGTTTATCTAAACCTTTAGTATTTAACAGGGTCAAAATGTATTTATGTAAAAAAAAAAAAGGCTTTATTTAGTTTTTTGGAGAGGAGTAGATATTAATCCCAGCATGGAACAAGCCTTATTGGTCAGGTTACAAACTTCACTTTCGGACCCGATGAGGCAATGGCTGTGTATCTGCCAAATAACTTTGCCCCCTAATTTGTGAGCTTTCTAATACTTACTTCTTTTTTGTTCCAAACATGTCGGAGCACATTAAACATTTATGAATTGCTTTTACCTATACTCTTATTTTGCAGGAGACTGACTGGAAGGTTCTGAAAGTCGTCCTTGAGAAGCTGCCGTGGATGCTGCAGTTCAAAGTCCTTTTATTAACTTCAGCGTGCAGCTTGGATCACCTCTGCTCAACGCTCTGCGCCATGGTAGCAAACCTTCTCTCAAATGTTCAAAATGGGATGAATAGTTAGTTAATAAGAGGAATAGAGCTTTGTTTTTTGTTTTTTCTCCAGCGAGGACTGGGCGGTTATTATTCACAAGCAGCAAATTTTTTTTTTCTTATTTTATATTTTTAAATCAAATTGTTTAGCCAAATCCAAGAAAGCCCTTAACAACCGAATGCTTCGGCTGCTGCCATAAATTCAGTGACCTCACACTGGGTAATCAGGTCTCAGCTGACAGGAGCTAAAGGGAAGGAGCTTTGGTTTTGAATTGATGAATTTTGGCAGTTATATGCAATCACACAGATGTGTAGCAATGCATTACTCTCAATAGGGTAGTGGTTTCTGAGTTATCTGAAAAGGCCTAAACTTTTTCCGTGTTCCACGAGGCATCATGCATGAACATAGGAGTCCACAATTGCAGTAAATATTTGGATTTTGTTCATCATCCATTGAAATATAGGTATTTTCGTCCCTATTGCTATCAGTTCCAGTGTGTATATCTGACTTGTTGTCTATCCTGAAGGGATATCACACTTATGTTTTTTGTATGGGCAAAGAAACCGAATGGACAAAGGAGCGTTTTTCCTTTAAGAATTTTCTTTTTCAATCATTAGTAGCTGAATATCCCTAGTTTTGACGGTAAGTACGTCAGGAGAGCATGTCAATTAAACGTTTCATCCCATCTTTAACAAGTCCTCATGTGGCAAGGCTAACTATTGATTACTTGTTAATCTTTTTTCCTTTTAATATTTCTGCCAAGGTGACGGATCGTCAGATTTCAGAGCGTTTGAAAAAGATGCCAGAGGGTTTCTCGCGCACAGACGTTCAGCTGGCAGTGGTCCCGGTTCTTACAGCAATAACCTCTTACCACAGCTACCTGGAGCAATCCAGACAGGTGGACGTGATTAGATTCACATTTTAGAAATCCTGGCAGATCAAATCACTTTTTTAGTCAGATGTTAGTAGATTTTCACGCTGAATCCTTCTGACTTCATTTTATTTTTCCCTTTCTGCAGAGAGAGTTAGTTCAGTGTCTTGAGACCGGCCTCATTTATCGATGTGCCAAACAGTGTGTGGTGGCCCTTACCATGTGCACGGTGGAGATGCCTGACATCATGATCAAGCTTCTCCCAGCTCTTATCGTCAAGCTCACCCACATCTCTGCTACTGTTGCTATGGCTTCTCCCATGCTGGAGTTTCTCTCCAGTGAGTTCTTAAAGCTAATGTTTTTTTTTAACTCATGCTTTATATTTTTCCCGTGGATTTCTGGAGATACGTTCCAGCTGTAACCCTGATAAAGTGTTAAATCTGTAGTGTCCTCTGTTGTTTCACAGCTTTGGTGCGATTACCCCATCTGTACGCCAACTTTGTAGCTGAGCAGTATGTAAGCGTATTCGCCATCTCGCTGCCCTACACCAACCCCTCAAAGTCAGTACTATAACACTTTAGTATGCATTATGTCTGCTCCATGAGCTCCCTCTGACATGTCAGTTTTTTTTCTCCATTAGGTTCAACCAGTACATTGTATCCTTGGCCCACCATGTGATTGCCATGTGGTTCATACGCTGCAGACTGCCCTTCCGCAAGGACTTTGTTCAATACATCACCAAGGTGAGGCAACACTGTTAGTGTGATTGCTTGTACTTTTTGAAATTCCCAAAACTTCAAGGAAATGTAGAACAGAAACTACAAGAATGTCTAAAAATGTACAGGCAAAGATAGAGGTGTATGCAGACTTGAAGGACTTTTTTTCTGTCTCCTTGGCAAGCTGGGACCTTCTTACACTGTAGTGTTTATTTGATAAAGTTGTTACTTTGCTCATCAGGAGATCTCTTCACATGCTAAACACAATCAACACTTGTTGGAAGCGGTTGCAGCTTTCTCTGTGCTGCCGTCGACGTTTTGGCTGACTAGTTTTGACTGACTAGTTTTGACTGCTTTTTCATAATTTTTTTTTAAATAAGTAAATTCTTTGGTAATATTACCATATCGTATCCATTTATTGATAATTGTCTTTTTATTTTTTTGTTAATATTTGCTTTAAATGCGGTGGTTTTTTTTCTCTTTTCTTGAAAAAGGGAGTTGTTTGACCCTTTAGCTAAAAGCTGCAAATGTCTGGGAGATCATTTTATGCCACGTTTACATCGGACACACTTTGGGCAGCAAATAAAAAGGCCTGCTGCTGCATTTTTGATGCTTGTACACATTAAGGTCAGACGTGCATCAAGAACATCTTTGACGCACGTCCAGTAAAGTGTGTCCAGATGTATCTGATGCATTTGCTGCTCCTGTGTTCATTGGCAGAGAGTGGCTCTGTTATATTTGCTGTGATAAGCTGGTAAAAAGTAGTTTTGATATATTTTGAAGTGAGAAGGTCCATCTCAAGCCATTGTCTGTGCATTCAGTTCAACAAGATTACGATCCTGCATTGAAATATTATTCCGCTATTGCAGCCACTTAGATCCCCACATACAGGCAGTTCGCTGTCATTGGGAATTCCCAGCAGCAGTTTTCCGTTACTGTTTGTCGCAGCTGGAAGTAGATGTTAGTGTTTTTCAGGTATAGTAAAAAATGCAGGTACCAGAATAACAGCGAATATATTTTGCTGGCAGGTTTCCACATTTTAAGTTAATTTAGGCGTTAAACTGTTTCAGTGGAGTGGTCATAGTCTCTGCTTCAGCAGTGCTGTCTGTCTCCCCTGCCAGCTCCCAAATCAGCTTCTCTGATTGGTTGATGTTGCGTGTCCAGCAGCAAAAATGTTTTTCCATCTCTGTCAGCTGCCGCTTGTGAAGCTCGTCACGCGCCTCAGAAGCTCACGAGGCACTGATTTAGCTGCTCCTGCTGCAGGAGACGTGCAGCAGGACCTTTTGAAGCACCTTGATACGTCAACCATAGACTTTGTATATAAACCAGCTGCTACTGTTGCTTCAATGGCGTGCGTTGTGAACGTGGCATTAGAGCAGCTAAAGCTTGTTTCTAGTTGATCCAATTTGCCATAATAAAGATTTACTGTAAACAATACGCTCCAGTAAAGTATAATTTTTAGGGTTGTGAACACTTATGTTCCAAGGGTTATCGCACCTTTTATTAGATTTTTTTTATTTATCTTCTTTAATTATTTTTTATGTGCTGCTTTGCCATGATGATCTGCTTTTTTTTTTTTTTACATTGCAGAATCTTTGCATTTTTACCCTTTATTTTTTCTTAATCTTCACATCTAGACTCACATGTGGTCTAAATAACATGGTCATTTCAAAGTTACACCTTAACATCTCTCTGGGTGCCTCTCTGCAGGGTTTGCGCTCCAACGCCCTTCTGCCTTTTGACGACGGACACGAGCAAAGCCCCTTCCGTGCACGAAGCACAAGCCTGAATGAAAGGCCCAAAAGGTAAAGAACGCTTTTTTATGCAGCCAAAGTAGCAGCTGGCAGTGCAGTGCGCAGCCCTTGCAGCCGAGGTCGTGTAAGAGGGATGGGGGTAAATACGCTGATGTGTTTAATTGCTCTGGTTCCTCTCAGGTTGCCATGGTGATCAATATTTCTTCTACATTTTCTGTTCTCGTTTTTTTTTTTTAGTTGTCACAGTTTGTCTTGCAAACGTCTCATAGTGGGTGCCATTTTAACTTTATCCTGCATAATGTCATAGCATTTCATCTAATGTTTTTTTTATTTTTTATTAGCTGCTTGCATCATAAATCAGCTGCTTTTATATTTAGTCCCTCACTCTTTCCCTTAACTACCAGGTTGAGCTAAAGAAACAAAAAGTTGGAGTTGAAGTTCTTCCTTTCTGTCCAACCTAACATTTCCCCGTTTTTTTTAATTTATTTATAAAAACACACTTACTAAAACTGAAATAATTTCTTCTAAATACCATTAAGATTTATCTCCCAACCTCCAAAACTCTCAAACAATGTGTTGCTTTCTTTATTATTACAACACGGCATTAAAAATCAGCCAGTATCCAGTGTTACATGAACGGTGCCTTGGGAGATGTATTCATAATCTTTAAAGATTTTTACAGTTTGGCAAACAACAACCACACTTTTTCATGTCTTTTTTTGAGAATTTATGTGGTAGACCAACACAAAGTGTTGCTCAATTGATCGTCAGCATTTCATCACAGATGAATATCTGAAACCTGCTGTTCATTACTAGTCAGCCCGTTTTATCCAAATACCACTAAATAGATTTCAGTGCAGTCATTTGTCCATCTGTTAATGTGAAAATGGCCTAGTCAAAGTTCCCCCAAATCCATTTGTGAACCTGTGACAACCCTTCATATTTGCTCACAGAGGCTGTCAGGATATCCAAAGCTAGAACAGGTCGACTTGGAAAGACCTGCATATGTAGTTATATTAAAGCCTCAGGAGGGATGAAAACAAAAATGCATGGCAGACTTTTCAGATTAGTTTAAGAAATAGGATCCAGAAAAGCCTCAATTCTTTTCTGTCCACTACACATTTATACATCCTTTGTATCGGTCTATAACAGTGGTGTCCAAACCTTTATACACCAACTCCAAACTGACATTGAAAGGAACTGCAGACTACAATGTTTTGGTTGTTTTCTAATTTAAGGCATTATTATTTTTTAAATGCTGCTGCCCCCGCGACCCGACCCCGGATAAGCAGAGGAAGATGGATGGATGGATGGATATTTTTTAAATGTTTTATTTTCGCATGTAAAGAAAAATTAAACCTAAGAAAACATAAAAAAACACAGAATAGATTTGTATTTTTTACAGCACTGGTGGGTTGTTTTTTTTTTTTGACAGTTGGATGACAGGAAAAGGGGGTATGAGACATGCGGGAAAGGACCTCAGGTCGGATTCAAACCTGGGTCAGCCGCGTAAAGGGCTAAGGCCTCCGTAGATGGATCAAGCGCTAACCACTGCACCACCAAACACAGAATAGTTTGATAGAATTAAGAAATCAATATTCAATCAATGTAGTTACAAAACATGAAATCTTACTGGTTTGGTGAAAGCAATAAGATCTCCCAATTTTTTATTATTTTCTTGTATTGATCTCTGGATTTGGTAACGTCTTTAAAAGTTCTTATTCTATATAGCCAGTGTTTTAAATTGATGTCCAACTGGTTGGTTCCCCAATGGATGTCTGATGGTAATATTTACTAATCAATTAAAACGAAAGCAATGCATGGGTGACAACAGATGATAGCATTCTGTGTTGCACCCTACGTACTTTGACTTGTCTATCTTTTTTTTTTTTTAAGGCAGAATAAAATGCACAATCAAACACTTCCTTTTTATTTGCTGGCCTCAGTTTTAGCTCCTCAGCCTTAGTTTGGAGACCCGTAATCTATGATATAAAACCTTAATGTAAAACAGTTCAATTTGTGGTTGCAACACTTCTGTGGTTTATTTTCTAATACTATATGAAAAGAATACCCCCTCCAGTAGCTCACATATAATATCATCATCCCTGAGCTGTTAATGTCCACTAAATGATAAGCACTCAGCATGATTTCTTTACATTCATTCATGTGCTGGTTTACTTTTTAAATGAATTTATTTAAATCCAAAGTAGTTCTCTTTTGTTTCTTTTAATATTCTACAAGCCGTTCTTTAGTTCATAATTGTAGTCTGACAGTTTCTCTTTAATTTTCGATGTTTTACTTTTAATTTGCTTGTGCTTTTGTCCTAGCATGGGTCAGAAGTGCCACAATCCAGTAAATCCATATTTATTCCAACATTGTACATGTCATCATTAAAAGAAGGTTATAACTATTCAAAACAATCCATTATTCATTATATTCTTTTCAATTTATGAAATAAAAAATAGGCAGAACTGAATTAATTTGTGTAATCATGTAATTTTGAATGATTTATTTTGATATTTCTGTGCTTTAGTTCATCATTAAATAATTTTAACTGTGGCCTTTTTTAGTCAAAAATAGCCTAACGTCTGATTGGTTAACATCCTTCCTAAAGACCAATCACCTTTTTTTGTATTTAGCAGGCTTTTTCCATCCCCTTGATTTTTTTTTTTTTAGTGAATTTAAAAATCGACTTTGAAATGAATACATAAAAATTACATATAACCTTTACATTAATGATTTTTTTAATGCTTTTATTATGATTCTATTACATTATAAAGTATGAGAATCTTTGTGATATTTTTTATGTTTCAATATTTTTACTCAAATTAGAGATTTCTTAACAGGCTTACTATGAATTGTTGCACTTCTGGTCCTCCATATTTCCATCCCTACCTCTATCTTTCTCTCATATTAGCTGTTTACTTCACTTTGAACCTGCTGAAATGTGTATTTTGTTGCTCTCCTGAATACTTCCTCTGTATTTTTAATTTTTGAGTAGTGGAGGCTGGTTGACCCTCTGCTTGTAGCTGGTGTCTTTATTTTGGTTTTATCCTTTCTTAAACCCTCTTTTCTTTCTCATTTCTCCTGTTATGTGAATCATGTTGTTCACTGCTGTTAATTTTCACCTTGTTTTGTTTGTTTTGTTTTCTTTATTTGACCCCCCCTCCTCTGCTGCCTCCTGCGATTGGGTGCTGCCTTGTGGTTGTGGTTTTGGGGATGGTTGTGTCATCCTGGATCCCCTCCACATTGCTCCTGGCCCCCCCTCCTGTCACTCCCACCCTGTGATGTCTGTTCCCTGTGCCCACCCCCCTCCCTCTACTGCCTGGCCTTTGCCCCTCGCCACCTGCTCATGTTGCTGTGGTGCTCTGGTGATCATCTCTGCTGTCTCCTGGTGTACTATGAAAACCACTCCTCTACCATTGCTCCCAAACCAACGCTGCCCTCATCACGACCCACCCCCTTTACTCCCCCACATAATGCCCGCCCCATTCCCGCCACTCTTTGCCACGGACGCTCCCCGCCGCCCAGTCTGCGGGCTGGAAAAGTGGCAAAGCCTTCAGCATCTGTAGCCAATAGCAGCAGCTCTCCAGTTAAAGAGCTGAGGGACCTTTCCGCCATGGAGGCTTTCCGCTCCCGCAGCATCAGCGTCTCTGAACACGCGGTTCGCAGGTTAGAAGAGAACGTCCTTGGTAACAAAGCAGAAATAAAACCAAAAAACATGGGTAACAGCCTAACACTTGTTGCTTCCTCCATGGGATGGTTGATGGGGGTCAGACGGGTCCGTCGAGCAGTTGTAGGGGAGGGTTGTTGTAATAGGGACTCCTAAAACAGGTGGTGCATGCTGGAGGAAGGTGTGTGATGGCCTTTTTGGTTTAATTTTGGCTGTCTTTTTGTGTGTGCTGTTTTGGGTTTTGTCAATGTCATTTGCTTTTGCATGCAGTGTTTGTTAAAGCCAGTTGGAAAACATCTTGATCCACTTGAATGTTTTTTTTTTATTTTTATTTACTTTGCTCTAACACAAATTTTGCTTTATTGTTTTATAATTTTTCTGGTACTTTCTGATTCAAATGTTACATGTTTGCTTGGCGAAATGCTGACTGGTTTTGATTGGCCTCAGCAAATGAATGCAGAGAGAGACTGGTGCGTGTTCAGAGTGCTGCTACATTTATTTTCTCTTCGACAGCAACTGTGACCCCAGCTTTGGCTTTTTTTCAATTTCTGCTTTCTCCTCCATTGTTGGCCACAACAGCAACACAACAGCTATGTCTGCCTGCTTGACATATTTTTGTTTTTGTTTGGCTTCAATGGAACATCCACTATGCTGCTATGACCATGGCAATCTATTAGTCTGGGAAGATGGGAGTTAGCTTGGGCTGAGCTGAGGTTTTAATCAGAAAGCTCTCCATCACCACAAACACACACACGTCTTCAGACATTTTGTCTACCTTGCTTGTTTGCCTCATTTTTACTCGTGTGGCTGAAAAAAGGAGATCAAACACTGCAGTTCAATGTGGTTACAGTGCAGCTAGGAGAAAAGTCCCTGTACAACCACAAACATCGATGTGATGTGGATTTTATGTGATAGACAAACATCAACAACTTTGTAGTGGAAGAAAAACAGCTAAATTATTTCACTTTTTCCCCCCATCCATCTTAACAAGTAAAAATTAGCTGAAAAAATGTATGTTAGCAACAGCAGAATTAATCTCTGCCCTAGTTTCAGGTTTTAGATTAGGTTCTCTAAAACCACTTTGTATTACAGAATTTAATTTAGTGGTGTCATGCCTGATTTTCCTTTTTTCTTTGTTTAAATGTTTTTTTTTTTTGTTTGTTTGTTTTTTTGTTTTTTACAATGAAGCAACAATCAATGTTGGTCCATCATATAATATCCCATCAATTATGTTGCCGTTTGTGGTTGTGGCAAAATGTGACAAAAGCTAGTGGGAATAAAAACTTTTTATGTCGTAATATGCCTCAGTTTCTCAACAGATGGCAGCAAAACAACAATGTGTCCAGTTGCTCTTGGTTACACTAATAAGGATTTATTAATAGAAGACTGCAGTGTAGATCTTCTTCACCAGCATCATTTGGTGAATGGCTGCATATTTATTTTTTTTTTCCTTTCAAATTTTTAAAGGTTTGTTTAATGTTGTCAGATTCAAACCTTTGTATCCAAGAGGACATTAACTCCAATATGACCATGTTTGATTTTTATCAGTTCGACCTGAGTTTAATTAAAAGGATATAAATTTGTTCATGGTCATATTTCAATGGAGTTTGTGTTCACTGGAGATTTAAATAAAGTATTTATGTACAAATGAAGACAGGTAAGTGTGTGTGTGTGAGGGGGTCTCATTAGAAGTGATTATTAGGGCTTGGTCTGATTGAGGAACTTTATTTAACATCTAAAAGGAGAAAACACTCGGAGAACAAATGAACTCTTTATGTGAAATATAAGGCTTTTTAATTAGTTAATTTATTTAATCCAAGCATGTTTGTCAAACAAACAAAAAAAAAGATAAACAGAAAGCAAATGAGCTCATATGACACTATGATTTGATCAATTTATTCAGTTCATTTTCTGTTCCTCCCTTCACTTTTTTTCTCTCTCCATCTTAATGATTTGGACTGCAACATTCTGCAGCCTTAAATAATCCATCCTGTCAAGAACAGACATCTCAGGGGGCCGTGAGCGCGGCTGTGAAGGGCTCATTATGAGCGTCTAATAAAGCTTTCAGCTCCCATCCTGTTTTTGTCTAGATCTGACTGAGAGAGCAGAATCTTCTATGTATGTAAGTGCTGCTCTCTCTGCAGATGGCGAGTTACCGGTCTTCACTCCATTGTTCTTTAACCAGAAATATATGTCTTCAATTAGCCACTTTCATTAGAAAAGACCTCATAGGAAAAATTTCTTTCCATTCAATAAGAAGAAATAATTGCACCATCAAACCTCACTCAGACCATGTCCCAGCCTTTGTCTATGTTTTGTGTGCTTGAAAAAGTCTCTGTCAGTATTATTTTGCTTGGATGCATGCATGTAAATGCTTGGTTTGCACATGATTTAGATAGAACCTAAATCCCTGGTTTGTTTTCTCTGCATATTTTTATTTCCAATCCTGTTGTCTCTGCCCATGCATGCCTTTGGACTGCATGCCTTTCTCTTTGTCCTCTTTGCTCCAATATCTCGTTCTTTGCCCCTCATAGGATGCACACTTCAACCACAACCTGCAGCCTGGGCTCTGCTGATGAAAATGCAGTGACTCAGGCCGACGAGGGGCTTAAGACAGTCCACCTGGAGCTCACGGAGACTTGTCTTGACATGATGGCACGATATGTGTTTTCAAACTTCTCTGCTCTGCCTAAGAGGTCAGTAAGGGTCACTCTGTTTCTATTAGAGACGCAGAACTCACGTTTAAGCTGATTTGACAAAGGATTACAAATTTTAGTTGGTTTTTATTTTTGCAAGATGACAAAACAGCATTAAAAACCCTTTTTCTCTGGTGATATATTAGAATTTTAATATCAAGTCAGTATTAACGTCACTATATGTGAGAGAGAAGTTGCTTTTATATTAGTTTTTTCTTTAATAAAAAAAAAGAAGCTTCATTCTTGATTTAGTACTCTCACTTAAATATTTTCTTATTTTCTGTTCTTACTTAATTTATAGCCTTTCTTTCTAATAGTATCTCAAAAAGATAAAACAAAAATTACTGAAAAGTAGATTCCTGAATGAAGAGTCAACATTTTTAATTTGAAATTATGTCAGAGCTCAAACGTTTTAACAAACTGTTTTTGAATACTTTATTCAGATATAAATGGTCTTTTTAAAGTCTAATCTGCCTAGTCAAAACAAAATGTCATTGTGGTTTTCTAACGGTAACAAAGATTTCCGATTTATGCTTCCCTCAGTAAAAACTTCCTCTCAGTAAAAAGTTTTACTCAGTACTGTATCCTAGTATCTTATCTAGCTCTGTGGTGAGAAAACAACCAGATTTCTATATTGTTTGACCGACTGCTCGCCTGTCCTGGTTGATCAGGTTGGAAATCGTCAGTTTGGTCATCAGCTGATTTTTATCGCAATTAACTATTTATTAGATCTCAAGCTGTAACAATGTGTTAAGGAAATATTGATCACCTGGCTTCTTGTTGTCTTTTTAGGTCTCCTATTGCAGAATTTCTATTAGCCGGAGGTCGCAGCATGACCTGGTTGGTGGGCAACAAGCTTATCACCATCACAACCAGTGGGGGGGTCAGAACACAAGCCTTGCTGGGCCTGGATATGTCTGAGCGTCTGGGAGGAGGAGGAGGAGGAGGAGGAGAAATGACGAGGTAAAATTTTTAGAGCCACAAACTAGACATTTATGAAGTTTTTTTCTTTCCTTTTCTGACTCATCATTTTTAGTAAATAGAGACATGTTTAACATTTTAAAGAAATCATACCTGACACAATCCACTTTTATTTATTACACGCCTTAATGCTTTTATTTTTATTACAATTCAAAACCAAAAGGTTTAAGCAAATTGCTGTTTGGTTTGAGTGGTTTTCTATGTGTGCAAGGAGTCCTGAAATCTGCTGGGTTTGCAGGTCAGATCCGTCACTTCACACCCGAATGACCAAAGAGGCTCCGGCCAAACTGGAGTCGCAGTCCAGTCAGCAACAGAATAGGACCGCTCGGACCCGGGTCCGCTCTAGATCAGGTAAGAATTTACGCAGTTCTACTTATTATCTGCAGCCCCTGAAATCAGGTAGCTTTCTCTCTCACTGCTGGATATCTAATTTATTTCTGTCTCTTATTGATGTTTGAATAAAATCAATAACAGTAACACCAGTAACCTATTCCTTACTTTATAGAAATGCGTTTTCAGTGAGGTCTTTCTCTTCTTACAGTTTGTGTTCTGTTGTAGCTATTTTATTACTCTTCTCTAAATCATTTGTCTTGTTTTGAGTGTTTTTCTTCACCTTTAGGTGTGAACATCTCAGGATGTTTTTGTCACAGACGCAGTGTGAAGGAGGTCTCTCTGTGTTTTAAAAATAATCCATTCCTGTTTCCAGGTGGTCATGCACTGCGGGCTGGTCCTATTCAGAGTCTCAGTCCTCTAGTTTCTCCCTCAGAAGGAGAGTTGGCTCCTTCTTCTTCTCCCTCCTCTGGCCCCACCTTAGATGGTGTTGGTCCTCCCTCCTCCACCTCTGCCCCTCTGTCTGCCCCCCCTCCCCTCAAAGACAACCCTAGCCTAGCTGAATTTGTTCCAATGCTTACTCAGGGTTGGGCAGAAATCTTCATTCGGAGACCTTCAGGTATGACCTCGCTGGACTAGGTCCATCTTAGCATTCTGTCATCTGATATAGCGTGATACAACATTTGCAGGTGTGTTTTGTGGCTCTCTTTCACCTCAGGTAACACCAGCTGGCTGATGTGTCTGGAGAACCCACCCAGTCCTTTCTCCTCTGAGCTGGGTAACATGCCTCTGCAGGAGCTCTCCACTGTGCTGATGGCAATGGAGGGAGTAAAGGAGCCTCCTACTCAGACAGCTAGTGCTCCAGCCAGCACAGCCGCTCCAGCGCCAACATCTGTGTCTGAACCTCTAACTCAAACACACAGTAGTGGTGGCGGAAAGACAAACTTGTTTCAGCGCTCCAACACAGGTGTGTAACAGTATAAAAAAGTAAAGATTTACAGAAATGGAGCAGATTTTAGTGCCCGATTACATTTGGTGCTGATAAAACGTTCTAATAGCCGTGAACTTTCCCTCCTTTTTTTTTTTAGTATTGCAGCCTCCTACCTATTATCAGACCAGCCAACATGCTGCATATGTTGAAAAATGGTTTAATAGTAAAACTGACATGCATTAGATGCAGACTTTTTTTAACCATCTTTAGTTGACTCTTTTTTCCATCAGCTTTGCATGTTTGCAGACTCAAATGTTTTTCCTCTTCTCCTTATGCAAATATAACTCAAACCTATTATCATAAACTACTGGATTACAATCTATTTGGTATGCCGGCCAAAATCCTCAAAATAAACAATTTGATTACAAAATTATGTTTTTTTTTATTTTTTTATTTACAGTTAAAAACATGCACATTTTTAAGATAAGAAAATTATTAAAAATAAAACAAGGGACCTGTGAGTCATTTGTACTGCCTATGCTGGCCAAATGTTTCCACTTCTGGAACGCCAATTCCCAACTTCAAGGAGAAACCGCTTAGTTGTAGCTCAGGATTCATGCTGAGCCTAATTTTTTTTAGCTTTATCCATTTCCCCACCAACTTATCTCAAGGGCCAACCTCCCTGTTGAAGAAAAAGCATCCCCACAGCATGATGCTGTCACCACCGTGTTTCACAGTAGCAAAGATGTTTTTAGTGAGCAATGACGTTTTAGTTTCCCTCCTCTCAAAGCGTTTAGTTGGCCAAAAAGCACTTTGTTTTTGTCTCCTCTGACCTCCTCTTGGTGAGCTGAAGACTGGACCTCCAAAGAAATTTAGGTTTGCAGACCAAATGTGAAAAAAATGAAATGGCTACAAGCCCTCCCTGCCAGGCACTATAGATATAAAGCAACAGCGAGCCCTTTCTGTCTGCCTGTTTTCTGTATTTGAGTTTCCATTTCTTTCCAGTTAGTTGTCTTTAAATATCTCTTTATTCACTTTTTTTAAATACTTTTTTCCCTATTGTTTGATTTTTTTTTTTGACTCGATTTTTAAAATTTTTCTTCACCCTGGTGGAAATGCTGGTTTGTGATTGGCTGTGGTGTGTTTTGTGGCTCCATGTGCCCTTGATTTCCCCTCCCCCCTCTGCATCCTGACTATAGTGGGCGGCTCGCTCTGGTCTCTGGGTATGGCCAGTGCCCCCCCAGCCCCTCCAGCCCCTGGCAGGTTGCACAGGAGCATTTCCTGGGCAGGTACCGTCATCATGTGTGAGCCCCCCCCCCACCCCCATACCTCTCCCCTCCCTTCCAGAAAAGTCCTGGGGTAGTATATTTCTTCTCACTTGTACAAAACAGTGGTCTTTCACTAACAATGCAGGGATAGTTTAGAGTCTATCTGGATATCTAGTAATTATACATCTAAAACAAACCTATTAAAGAGCTACATGAATCCTAAATAGACAACAAATGTAAATATTAAATTAATGTACTTGGTCATATATATATTTATATAAAAAACAAGTTAACTTTTACACACAGTGAAGGAATAGATTATTAATGTCCTATTGATTTATTTAGGTTTTCTAACAAATAAAGCACTTTTTCTGTTTTAGTCCGTAGGATTAAGAACCTTTATGGCTGTTTCACTGCCATGCTCAAGCACAACAAAACTGGAGCAGAGTTCTACCCTCGGTGCAAACCTGTTACATAAGTAATCAATAACTAAATATAGCATGCACTTATCGGAAAAAAAGACTTTGGTGTGTGAAACACACAGAAATTGCAGACCAGAGATGAATGGCATTTCCCTTGAATTTGGTACAAAAACCTTTATAGTCAAGCTCAGTAATAAGACCTTTTATGCAGCTGATTATTGGGTTTTAACCCACCCCTCCAAAATAAATTTAAATTGTGGATGCTGTATTACTCCATTTTACTCCTCTTTAGCCTCTCCATTGGTGTCTATGTCATACTGAAAGCCTCATTATAGGTTTAACAGGGAACTTGTTTCCTTTAGAAATTGTTCAAAATTAAGGGGGAATTAAACTAGATTTCCAAGAGAACAAGATTTATTGCCAATAACCTTTGTGTCTCTAATGCTACCTTCACACCACACATGACTGAAACAACAGAAGCAGCCGTTTTACATGCAAAGTCAATGGTTGATGCACATCAAGGCGAAGCAAAAGGTCCTGCAGCGCATCTCAAACAGTGCATCTGAGCAGCTGAAGCAGCACCTCATGAGCTTCTGGTTATCTGAGCCCCATGATGCTCTTCACAAACAATAGCTGCTGGCGTTGGAAAAATTAATCTTTTGAATCAGAGAAGCTGATCTTTGAGCTGGCAGGGAGAGAGACACATTGCTGATGCTGAGCGCTATGATCACTCCACTGGAACAGTTTAATGCCTAAATTAACTTAAAATGTGGAAAATATGATTGCTGGCAAAATATGTTCTCTTTTATTACTCTGGTGCCTGTAGTTTGTACCACATACCTGAAAAATGCTAACATCTACAGCCACGATGAACAGTAACGCACCACCGGTATCTGGGGATCTAAGCGGCTCTGACAGCAAAATAATATCTTAAAGTCGGATCGCAGTCTTAACTGACTGAACACATGTTTTGAGGTGGACTTTCTTACTTAAAAATATATAAAATGAACGTTTACCCTCTTAGCAAATATAGCAAAAGCGGTCTCTGCCATTGAACACAGGAGCAGCAGAAGCATCAAATGCATATGTACACACTTTACTGGCTGCGCTTCATGAGTGTCAAGGATGCTGTATACTTGCGTCTGACCTTGATGTACAAGCAGCAGGCACACTTTTTTTGCTGCCCAAAGCCTGTCCGGTGTGAACGTAGCACAAGAAATTACACAAACATCCTTTTGTAACTGTTTGCACTGCAGGAATGTGTTTATAAAATCCCTGACAGGAACTTCATCCACAGTTCTTTGGAGTGTGAATGTTACCACTTAAAACCTTAGAAATTTAAGCTTAAGATCAGCTTTACAATCCCTAATATGTGCTTTTCATCATAGGCCGGGGATGAGTTAAAGAACCATCTTTTTAATTTTCTATCATGCAAACACTTTAGATAAAACTCTGCTGTGTGAAAGACCATCTGTTTTATGGTCAAACTGTACAAGTTGAGAACCTCTTCATCCCTGCTTTCCTTGGATGTTCTTTCCTAACCCTGGAGGGAGGATCCATCTATAACTGATGCCTGCTCGGGAACGATCAATCAGTAGAAGAGCAGCTCCCTCTTTATTTATTTTTCCCAATATCTTCTCTAACTCTTACCTTTCTGAAATATACACCCAGGGTGCCCCTTAATGTTTGCTGTCAACAGGAAAGCTCAGACTTCATCAGGGTCCGCTTTGTTTCACTGGGACATCAGTAAAGCAAAGAAGTGCCTGAGGACGCATGAGTCTGAACCAGAATAAAGTAGATGATGAACGCGCGATGAGTCGAAACAAGCTGCCGAAATGATCTGAGCTCTGTGCTTTTTGTTATTTATTGTAGGTTGTGATCTCATTCATGGCTGTTGTTTGTTGATTGATGTGGAAACTTATTTGATTGTTTCCTGTTCGAATGAATAATTTGCCTCTCAAACTAATTCAATGTTAGTGTGTCTATAATAAATACTGACAGCTGCTGAAATCTTTACTGTTCGGTTCGCACAGCTGTATACATTTGTGTGACTAACACCGGACATATTTCAGCGCTAATATGCAAGTTTTTTCTCCATGCCTCCATCTGTAACGCATGTAACGATTTATGTGTCCTGCGGCAGACTCGGTGGTGGTACTGGAAGAAGTCTCAGGGGTCACAGCAGAGCACACCCCACTGGAGTGGGTGGAGGTTGAAGAGTTTGAGGCGGTTCCCACCGAGCCCATTTTCATGTCTACTGAGAAAGCTCCCTTGCTCAGTAGGGTAAGTAGCAGCCTGGGGCCTAATTAAGCTTTTTCTGACCTGAACTGCTGCTGCGTGCAGATTTACTTTCCATTTGCAGGCTGACTCACATGTGATACATGGATATATACCTGCACTCATGACTAAAGGAAAGAACAGAAACAACCCATTTTCACCCACTCTCATTCAAACATGATGGAGCATCTGGGTCATTTCTTTTATACTATAAAAATAAGTTAAGGCTAAGCAAAAATTGTTTAAAACTTTAAAAAAGTAAAAGGTCATTACTTTGAGATATGTGCAACTATTGTTCCTTTGCCATTCGCCTATTAACTAAAGGCAAATTTCAGCAGAAATAAGTTGCATATCACAGCCTTTACAATAAGTATCTTAAAATAAATATTTAGGAAACTGGGTGACTCCCAAGAAACCGCTCTGTTTTTTTTTGTTGTTTTTTTACCTGGTCCTCCTCTCTGTGTTTAGGAGCAAGAAAAACTTTTACTTTTAGATTCTTAATAATTGATCTGTGGCCAAGTTTGAGAAAGTAAATGCTTTTCTATATTATGTCCTTATTTGAAAAGATCAACCCCATGTTTCCTCCCTGTAATGACCTGTGCTGTAATATCTCCCATTTTGAATAGTTGCAGGGAGAAATCGGCCACATAAACTCATACTGGAGGAAGACGGGAGTGCATTTTTAAAATTGCTTCAGGTTTTTTTTTTATATTTTATTTTGATTGTTAATATATAGATATTTTTATGGATTTAGCACTTTTCTTTTTTTTTTTTACCAAACTTTATTGATACATTGTATTATGAAGATATATAAGCATTTTCAGTGGGAAATCCCTTTCCATTTACAAAATTTCTTTTTTTGTGACACATGAGGTGTCTTTTAAATATTAGAACAAATTATGGTTAACAATGTGGGGAAAGATAAAAAAAAAAAAAAAAAAAAAAAAATCCAAAATAGATTTTATTCTTAAATATTTAAAGAATAAAAACATATTATCTATTTAAATTGCAATATGTATTTAGTTTTTTTTGTAGGTGTTAGGTAGGCTTTTTTGGAGAGAATAACTATTGTTTATTTTTTATTCTGATTCTACGTATTTATTTATTTTAGAAAAAAAATTCATTATTTCTTGATAAAGCTATTTAAAAGGCAGGTTGCTGTTTAGAAGAACTGAAAGGAATATAAAAAAACAAGAAACGATACATTATAAGCCTGACAGTTTAATCAGTAAAATGTGTGATCAAGCTGGTAGCCGTGCTTAATTTTTCTTGAAATTAATGATTCTGTTCTTTCATACTGCAATACTATAATGTTGTTTGTTTTTTTTATCTGATCTTAGCAGTTTTTCTGCTAAACTACGCTAAAAATCTAATATTGTTGACTTTCTTCTTTCAGTCGTCCTCTACCTCCAGTCAGGATGATGAAAAGTCCACTCTGGAAGAAGTGAGCGAAGGAGCGATTCCCATCGATCAGCCCGGTGTTGGTCCTTCCACCCCAGGAAGCCAAGGGCCCGAGCTTCCGTTTCAGAGCCACTCTCAGTCACAGGGCCACGGACTGAACAAGTCTAGCTCGTCTCCGGAGCTACAGACCTTGCCAGAGGCCTTCACCAAAGCAGCTCTGGAGTCTGAGAAAGCTCAGGGGGACATGTCTCGGCCCAGAGCACCCTCAGATGGCAAGGCTCAGGCACAGCAGCCTTATTCAGACAAGGAAAGAGCAGAAGGGAGCACAGGGGTGGACTTTAATGCACCAGGAGGTTCGGTCCAAGGCGCAGAAAGCTCAGGCTCCTTGTCTCAGGCCGGAGGAGTTGCCATGAAGTTGGCTTTTCCAGCTGCTCCTGCAGCACCTGGGCCGATCTCTCCCAGTGGAGGCCACAGACCCCGTGGTCACACAATCTCTGTGTCAGCCCCATCCTCCAGGAGGGAGAGGAAGACGGAGAGGGACTCCTACCACAACCGAACTGGGCGCAGCAACACAGAGAAGATCTCTGGACTTAGTCCCAGGTAGGTATCAGTTAGGCTGGACCGTGGCTTTAGTTCACTGTTACTGACACACAGAACAGCCGAACAGATTGAGGAGCCAAAGATCTCAACTTCATGTAGATGTTTGTTGGAGATGAAAGTTTTTTTTTTTTTTTTCTCCTCAAGGTGTGTCCACTCAGGTTTTACATTATGTCTCAAAGCACAGTTTAGATGGAGAATTTTTTTTTTTTTTTTTTTTTTTTAACCCTTTTAAGTCATTATCTTCCCTTTAGGAGGCTGGTAAACATTAAGCAACCCTAAGGAGACAAAGCAAACTGCAGAACAATTCTTCATATGGAGTGGTGCAATCTTTTCTCTAAATGTAAAAACAAATCCAGATTTTTAGCAGCCATACTGATAAAACTTACTGTTTACTCCAAACAAAACAAACCAGCAATTCCTTTGAAATATTACATTTATCCCTGTAATCATAGATGTGATGTGGAGCCATTTTCTATATATTCCTTGAATGTTTTTTTTGTTTTTTGTTTTTTACTTTTTTAATTGTGATTAATTTGTTTAATGTTATAAAATTTGCATTTGGGTACATTTAACTAACATTTTGTTTTCAGCTTTGTCTTCCTTCAGCTGTATCACTCTCCTTTCTTTGGGAATGAGGCAAATAAGCCGCTCTTGTTGCCCAAAACGCAGGTAAGGATAGAGGCCTTGGAAAAAACGGTCTCTCACTTTCCTGTTCCATTCTGCTTTTCATTGTACAATTGATTACTCAGCATGTTAAAAGATTTGGATTAAAAGGTATTAACAGTTACAGCATTATTCTTTATTAGTCCACATTTTACGTGTATAGTTATTTTCTATGTTTGAACGTTAAGAATAATTCAACAATTATTCTTCATAAATGTATATTTTACTTTAGTGTCAACACAAAAAACTTAAACAAGATTTAACAACTATAGAACAAAAGATACCAAGTTAAGAAATTCACAGTTATAGCTGAAGGCCTATAAAAATAAAATGTTTTAACCATCCATTCATCAATTTAGAATTTAATGTAATAGATTTGATAAAAGCTCAGACTTTTCAAACTGCCTCCCTCAGGCTTACCACTCAGGTTAATGTTGATGTCATCCTTCCCAGAAAGCTGTTAACTTCTCATGGCCTCTGCTGCAGGTGATTGATCGGGCTGTGAAGGTTCTGGACCAAATGCCTCCTTATGATACCCATAAGATTGGAGTGGTGTTTGTAGGAGCCGGTCAGGTGAGAACAAACCTGTTGTAATAATACTGGAGCAGCACATCTGTATAGATTAATCACTTTTTTTCTCTAATAAATAAACAGTTTTTTTTAATTATCATTCTATTTGTTAAGGGAAAGAAACCATCCTAATTAGCTTTGATTCATTGATTCGGCTCCAATTCTCCAGATTTAGAATCAATGCTTTTTGATCCGATGCAATTCTACCTGATCTTTAATTGGATTGCTGGTAATGAAAACATTGCTATGCCACATATTGATAATAGTGTTATATTAACACTCAACAGTAAGTTAACAAAGTAGTAGTGACTGCTGGAAGGACAGTGGAAAATACGTGTTGAAATCAGACTTTGGTTTTATGAATTGATCTTTAGGAATTCGCTCTTCTATGCAGAGTTGGGTTCAGTTAAAACGCATTGGTGGTTTTCAATCATTAACTTTCTGTTTAAATTCAAGTTAAATTTAAGTTCATACTTTGACTAAGCCATGCCAAAACCATCATTGTGACTTTTTGAGCCGTTCAGAGGTGGACTGTTAAGCTTTGGATCATTGTCCTGCTGCATAACACAAGTTTAACTTTAACGTCACAAATGTATGGTTAGTTTTACTCCAAGGTTTTTTGATGAAGAGCAGATTGTATAGTTGCTTTGATGAAATCAAGTCATCCAGGTCCTGCAGCAGCAAAGCAGCCAGAGACATTCACACTACCAGCATGTTTGACTGTGTAATGTTCTTTCTGTGAAGTGCTGGATTAGTTTTACCAAACATATCAGGATTTTAAAAAAAAAAAAATCCTGCTTTTTTTCTTGTGGCTTTTATCTACAGAATATTTTACAGAATAATTTGGAAATATTTTTTCCTTGGAGTCAGTTGTTGGACATTTAGCCTTGAACCAGAGGAGCTCCCGTCAGCAGATCATTTAACTGTCCTCTAGACTGATTGGATAGTCTTACTGGTCAGTTGCATCCCTGCACATCAGACAGAAGCAGCAGGTAGCCTCCTCTGTTTCAGCTTCAGTGAGGGCAGCAGTGTTTTAAATGTTGTTCTAGGTTCCTCTGTGACCTCCTGGATGAGTCGCAGCCGAGCTTTTGGAATAATTCCTATATATATTGAGCTCCTGGGAACGTTCCCCAACTTTAAACGTTCTTTAAAGTTGTGCTCATTTAGGTTCATACTTTGACTAGGAATAGTGTTTGCAGTCTATTTGTTTATAACAGATCTCACTGTGGCTTTGTAGGATTAATTGGTGCTGGGAATTTGCTTTTAATCTTTTTTAATTCCTTAAAATGTGATTTGTTGCTTTTTTAGGCATTTCTTCCTAGCTCAGATTGCTATAAAGGTTCTGTTCTTAAAAGAAATGGAGTCATCATATTAAAAAGCTGCACTTTTTCTTTATTCTGGTGACTTTGTCTGACATAGAAATTTGTTGGACTTTTAAGACTGCTTGGAAAAAATCAAAAATAAGCATTTATGAGGTGGTAAATATATATTCCTACAGCACTTTGCAATGACCTTTATCCTCTTCACTCTTTCTCTTCAGGTTAACAATGAAGTTGCCATCCTGTCCAATGAATATGGTTCTAATCGCTACGCAGCCTTCCTCACCGGACTCGGCAAATTAATCCACCTGAAGGACTGTGACCCCGACCAGATCTTCCTGGGAGGACTGGACCAGTATGGGGATGATGGAGAGTTCACCTACTGTTGGCATGACGACATCATGCAGGGTGTGTGCACGCACGTCTCTACCTCAGTTTTGTTAATGTTGAAGGCTGTTCCAACTGAATGAAAATGTGTCTGCAGCTATATTCCACATTGCCACATTAATGCCAAATCGGGAGAGTGACAAAGGCTGCTGTAACAAGAAGCGCCATATTGGCAACGACTTTGTCATGGTTGTCTATAATGACTCTGGAGAAGAATACAAACTGGGCACCATAAAGGTAAATATGTAAATGTATCTAGTGAAATCATTTAAATATGTTTTTATTTTTTCATTACAAAGTTTGTCTCTTTCCTTGTTTAGGGTCAGTTTAATTTTGTGGAAGTCATTATAAAACCGCTGGATTATAATTGCAACCTCGTCTCTCTCCAATGCCGAAAGGGTGAGTTTATTTCGATCCTTTCTACTCTTCATCATTTTTCCTGCGCTTCATTTTATTCTGTCTTTCAGACCTTGAGGGCCTCGTAGACCCATCGGTGGCGAAAATCGTTTCAGACCGCAACCTTCCTCTCTTGGTTCGACAGATGGCTCTGCATGCAAATGTGAGTCTTAACCTTATATCTATAAAGCCTTGGGAAAATATTTTAGTTTTTGTTTTATATTACAGCCACAAATGTCAATTTATTTCCCTTGCATTCATTTTGAGATAAAACAACATAATTGATATCACAAATTTGAAGTAGAAGGGAAATGATGTAGAACTTAAAATCTGAAACGTGCGGCACGCATTTGTGTTGAGCCAAACTAAGTAAATATTGTTAGAACCATTTAGCAGATTGTCCCCAGCTTTTCCACATATAGACGCTGACATTTCTAATTGTTCTTCTTTGCTGAATAGCTTTAACTCCGTCAGCTCACCACAGATTCACAACTATGCTTTGAACTTTGACTAGGCCATTATGAAACACATGCACTCTAAACCATT
Source organism: Cyprinodon variegatus (assembly GCF_000732505.1). Lineage (NCBI taxonomy): Eukaryota > Metazoa > Chordata > Actinopteri > Cyprinodontiformes > Cyprinodontidae > Cyprinodon > Cyprinodon variegatus. The sequence continues at coordinate 180,085 of NW_015151245.1, read as the reverse complement.
CCATTGTAGCTTTGCTTGTACGTCTTGGGTCGTTTTCCTGTTGGTAGGTGAACCTCTGCCACAATCTCGAAACTTTTGTCGTCTCTAACAGCTTTTCCTCCAGAATTAGGCTAACCCTACTGTATTGGGTTCAATTAATCATGACAAAGTCTTACAGATTTATTTTCTCTGCTGGGGAAACATTTCCCCACAGCATGATGCAGCCATCCTCCATGTTTCAGAAAAGGGATTCTGTGCCGCAGCATTAGTTGTTCATCATTTTATCATTGTAAGCTCAAGTGACCAAAACACCTTCCTCATTCAGGTTGTGTCTCCTACATAATGTACCATACCATCTTTATTTATTAAGATCTCTATGACAACCAGAGCTGACGGAAAGCTGACATCACTCCAATGTATACATTAAAAGTTTTAAATGTATAACAAAGTAATTGAAGATTATACACAATAAAACCAACTAAAACAAGCGAGGACAAACAAAGTTTTGCTGATGTTGCAAGCTAAAGGAGTTTTAAAGTAGGCGGTGATGGAGCAGGCTTAGGTTACTCCACAGTAACAGGGAAGGCCACGCCCCCTCCAAGCCTCCTACTAGAGCTTAGAGGCCCCCTACTGCAGGGACAGGGCACGGCCATCTTTCAACAAAACATTTGGATTTTTTACTGGGATTATATTAAAAATACTTGGACTTTTTTTACTAAAACTTGAAGGCCTTAGATTAGATTAGTGGACTGAGTAGACTTTTAGACTTAGACAGATTTGATTGTGATTTTGTACACACAGAGTGTATATAAAAAGAACTTTCGTTCAGTACAGCTCTCAAGACATTAAAATTTTTTCAAAGTGCAGCCGTGATAAAGGTAAGCAGCAGTGATAATGCAAACATGCGACTGTATATTAGTTACAGCTCCAACATTCAGGGTTTTTTTTAAATATAGTAATATGCATATGAGTAAATATGCATTCCACACTTTCCAGCAATTTTTCCACAGTAAAATATTTGTCTGTTCATCAAATAAAATCCCATTACAATAAATGGATGTTAAAGTGCACACATAAAAATAATGTAACATTCAAGTTTGTTACATTCAGTACATCCAAATTCTAAACTAACCCAAGATCTCATTTGTCTAGATGGCTTCTTTGGTTCATCAGTACAGAGCGAATCCCTCGGATGCTTATGCTTCCAAGTGGCTGGCACGTTTACGGCACATAAAGAGGATCAGAACCAGAGTAAGTTTAAAAACCCAAGAGTTAAGAAGTTGTTCTCTGTCACTAATGATTAACTAGTCTAAATTTACACCCACCTGCTTCATCCCACTGCTGTATTCCAGGCTCAAGAAGACATCCAGTCCCGCTCTACTCCTGGAATCTCACTGACCCAAGGACACGCTCAGCAGAACAAACCATTTCAGCAAAGCACGTCTGCATCAAACTCCGAGGCGTCCGGGCAGAGAAAACGACTCGTCTCAACAGTTGACGATTTTACTGATTTTGTTTGATTGCTTTGGCACACACTCTCTCTTTTTCTTTCTCTCTCTCTCTCTCTTTCACACACACAAACACACACACACACAGGTTGTGTTCGTGTGTTTACTACTGTAGGAATTAAAAGTGATCATTTTCAAAAAGTAAAACGTGGTGCCGCTTATTTTTATGGCTTGAGACAAACTGCAGCGTGAACGTTTTTGTATGCTTTGTCATGCATTATTTTTTTTCTGCCTCTCTGGCAGTATTCTTTGACAGCAACAACAGGAGAGTTATAAAATGTTTACAAAGAGTTTGAGGAAAGCGTTTTATTAAACTAAATAAACGGTAAAGATGCACACTATGAGTTTTCTGAGAGTTATAAAAAATCCTGACATTTTTATTTCATTATCCCCCGATAAAGAGAAATTCTGAGCTGGAGTGCTTTTAAAACATTTGGAGGCTGGTCCCTTGGTCCCTTTGCTGCCTGATTTGGGATGTTTCATACTTTGTCTAACGGGTATTTTTAGTGTCCTGATTTTAATGTTTAATGTAAGGAAAGGAGTTTCCTTAGTTATAGCTTTGTAGACCTCCAACATGTTATTTAGAGCTCTTCTGGTTTGATCGGGACTATTATTTTATTGGAGGATAGAACCAAAATAAATGAAAAAACACACATGGTTTCATGGAAATCATGGATCAAGATGGTGCAAAATCTAGCAAAGTGCCTTTTCAAAACTTTCTTGCTGCTTTATGTGTTGGTTGTTAAACTCAGTTAATGCCCTTTACAGTACCTTGGACATTCTTTTTTTCTGCCTAAAATATATATATTTTAAGTAAATATGGTCACAACCTCAATTATAAAAACAAAGTAGTATCTCTTAGGTTTTGCATCTATTTCCAAATATGATCTTGAGAGAGTAATGGGTTTCTGATCAGGACTCTAAATAATTTGCAAACACACACAAAAAAAAACAAAAGCCTTTATGGCTCACCCAGAGCCATACAGGCTTTTTTATTATTTTTTTTGTGTTTCTGCTATAAAAAAAAAAAAAATCCAAACAGGGCTTTGCAGGATTTACCATCTCTTATTTTTTCCACATCAAAGGCCAACAAACATGCCAGATATCAGTGTTTATGTAATTTTGGACTCTCTAAAAACATCCTCATAAAATATTTTACAAAAGGCCTAAACACGTGAAAGCCTTGTTCAACAATAAAATGCAGAAGATCCTCAAATATGACACAATATCTTTGCTATTTAAATACTACAACGGTTTTAATTTAAATCATTCATATTACCAGTTCTTAAAATTTGATTTTTGTTATAGTCATAAATACATTTAAGAGGTTTCTGTTTGTTCTGTAAGCCTACATGGTAAAAAGTAAAGTCTGCCAAAACATAACGGGACCTTTTATGCTGCTGTCAACTGATCCAATAATGAGTTTACTGTCGGACTCTAATAATCAAATTAAGGAAAATTTCTTAGTGGATGTGATCCTTCATTTCCCCCTTAATAACCAGAATGATTTTGACCTTGCAGAGTTCAGGTGTCAAATGCTTTATTTGACTTTGTCAAGTGCAAAAGCAAGAGCAGTGCTACAACTGCATGAATACAAGGAGGAATGGCAAAGGCAAATGCTTTCAAATAAAAAGCTTCATAAAGCAACAGACTGAACAAAAGAACATAAACAGTTTAGCTTTGGCACCAGGCTCTTCCACATTGTACACAAAGAGAGGGAACATCAGACTGCAGAGCTTCCTGTGGTTTCTACTAAACCATCAGTTCTGTCAAACATTAAAGACTTAAAAGCTTTGGTTGTTTTGCATTAGTCAGACCAGGAGAAAAAAAAAAACTGAAAAAACATTGGAGGTTGCAACACCAGTGCTTGACATAAGTGTGAGTTACTGCGCACTATTAATATAGATTACAAAAATATCTACATCCTAAGGCCCAAATATATACAAAACATATACACACAGTAAAAATACTTGTTAAAGCTGGACAAAGTTAAAAAAGCAACTAACTTCAGAACTAAACATTCATCCTCTTTTACATTGAGGCCAACACAATGCAGTACCGCTCCCTTTTATATTTTATATAACTACAACCAGACTTAATTTTTGTTTTTATTTAATAATAAACTGGACTGATCTCTTGGATTTGAATCCAGCTGTGACAGAGAGAGGATAGGTTCCCTGAGATGTGCCCACTCGACACTGGAAGCGCGTGTGTTGATGCGACAAGATTAAAACAAATCAAAGAGCTGACAAACATACAAACAAATGCAAGCTTTAACAACAGCCGGGAAACACTTTTACAAAGTCCCTTTAACGTAAATGTACTCATATCCTGACACATAATTAAATATGGTGTTCAACATCTCTGTTAGAGAGTAAAGTGCAAGTACAAAATGAATTAATGCATGTCTGGATAAAATCAAAATGCATAAATGATTTTCAAAGCTTTGGCAGCGCTTATGGTTAAGTAACTAAGTACAGTATGAGTGAAGCTTTATGCGTTTGGTTTGGATACCGAGCTTATTACTTAATGCCACAAAATACCTTCCAACAATACAAAAAGTGCTTTTAATTCAATCCATATGAAACACAATAACAAACATTTAGGGAAGATTGAAGAGTGGGAGTCAGTATAGCTTTATAATTGGTGAACCAATTATGGTTCATTAACATGTTAATGCTCATGTTTTAAGAAAAAACATCCATAAAATCTCCCTCATTTCCATCCCTTTGTCCTTTATTCTGTTAGCACCTTCTGCATCTCTCCATCAGACCCTTTCTTAAGCCTTCTGTTGCTTTCTCTGGTTCTTATCTCCAACAGTGCTGGCCATAATTATTGCCGTGCCTTGAAAAATGTAAAAAGCCTTCAGGTAATTCTGGAATCTATTATTTATGTAGTTATAAAAAAAGAAAAAAATGTGTGGAAATTAAACTTTCATATCTGGAACATTTATTTGGTTGGAAAAACGACCCAAAACAAGACATTCAAGCGTTACTGCTATCTTAAACAATTTCTTAAAAACAAATGTAAGTTTTGAAGTTAATCAGACTGACTGCTGGGATGTTTAAATTGGAATCAATACCTTTTTGTTCCCCCGGGATACGAATACAGTCGGTATGTGGAACAACGGCTTGTATTTTTTTACAGACCTCAAAATATCACATTTAACCTTTTGTTATTTTCTAAAGTCAGGCATTGAGATAATTCTCCAGTGTTTGAGGGCAATGTTTTTGACATTCAGTGCAATGGAGTTTGCAAACTTTGGGTGATTTGACAGGCTTGCAGTTAAAGTTTTTGTCGACATACTCAGAATGCATTTAGAACTAGACCGTTTGAATAATTTGATTCAAACTGTTTGTGTGACGATGCTAAATGAATGTGGTTTATTTACTAATGGGGAGCTGCTCCTCCAATGCTTTTAAATTCCTGACTTATAACTTTTCTATTTTTGTGGTTCCAGCCCTTAAAAAAATGTTCCTGAAAATGCTTCATAAAAATATCCGACATTTGATTAATTATTAATACCTTTTACTAATCTGTGTTTATACCAACATGCGGACTCGGCTGGCACCAAGAGTCCTCCCTCTAAACCGTTTTGTTAGACCTCTATCTAATGTTTAACCGGATAACAGAGCTGGCAGAAATCACATTAATTGAAAATCTCAGGATTTAAAGAGAGTCTGATGAAGTCTAGATAAATATGCCTGCTGAATCTGTCCAATAATGATGATTTTATTCTGTATTTAGGGTGTTTTCCACACTTAATAAATAATTTTGAGAGGGGATATTCTGTGATGTTAAACCTTTAAATTAATTGTGCACATTTCGCTACAGAATTAAAAATGGCCGGCACTGTATCCATCCTGTCATGCAGGCAAGCTGCTGAAATCTAAACGCCATCATGTGCATGTTTCCTAGAGCCCCGCATGGTTCGGAGCACAAGACCAATTTCCACCTGCTGATACATGACTACAGTGTTAGATACTTGTGTATACAATGTGCGTGCCTGCAAGAAACGATATCTTTAACAAAATAAAGACAGACGACATTGAGCAAGGAATCCTATATACAGAGAAGTTTGGGGTTAAAGTCTCTTATCTTCTGCGTGAGTCCTCTGGTAAGCACTTTTCGGTGCTCCTGTCACAACGCCATTGGGACCTCCAGGATCAAATGACGACAGAGTAGGACGGTAGGGATTTTGGAGAGGTACGATCAGTCACCTGGTGACCTGCACCAAGGTTTAGGGCGAATTCCTTTGCATCTGATTATCCTGAATTTTGCCAAACAATCTGCTCAAACATTCTGTCTTTAGGCGACTTTCTAATCTCTTTCTGATTCCTTGGTTTCTCTTCTCTTCCAGGGTTTAAAGAGGTATATCTGGGGACAAGGCCAGCTGTCCTCGATCTCCTCTCGTCCTTAACCCAACCTTTTCTTCCTACGTTCTCCAGCTCAGCATTCCTCTTCTCCTGCATTCTGTTAAGTGGGGTGCACCTTGTTTTTCAGGGGCGGGGCTTTTCGTTTCCTCTTCCGTGTGGGGATGGTGGTAGTGTGAGCTGGGTGGTTAAACAGACTCGAGGAGGGTAGGGTCTCTCTGTCTGTCGGAGGATCTCTATTCATAATGGGCGTGGGTCCGCAGGTGGGCGGCATGGAAGGAGTCTGTGCCCGGGGGTACGAAGGAGCTAAGGGTGCTTTGGAGGGTGGATCATTGAGAGGAGGAGAGCTTGCTGGGATGGGGTCAACGATGGGTTTATCTGTGACCGAAGATGGAGAGGACGCGCTGACTGATGTTCTGACTGATGAATGTGAGGTGGGGGGCTGTGTGGATGCTGATGGAGCTTTTGGCTTTGAAAAGGGAACAGGGGTGGCAGCAGGAGTCTTTCTGCTTGCAGATTCTTTTGAAGGTTGACTTTTATCTGTCTTTTTCTCTTTCCTGCTCCTGGTGTGTTTTTCTTTTCCAGCCCTTCGTTCTTTCACTTCCTTGTCTCTCCCCTTCCCTCTCTGTTTACCACCTCCTCTCCCTTCACCACCATCTTCTCCTCTTTCTCTCTTAATGAGCCTCCTTTTCCTCTGTGCTCGCTCCAGCCTGCACTCCATGTGGTAAACATCCTCTGTCGCCATGTTAACTCGGTCGAGCTGTTGCAGGAGAGCATCCAGGGTTGGGAGCAGCCTCCTAAGGGAGGCCTCTGTTTCCGCCCTCTCCCTCCAGCTCATCCCCCCTACCACCACCCCCGGGCTGAGCCCCAGACTCAGACCTAGACCCAACCCGAGGCTAATCCCTGGGGCCTCCGTTAGGCTACAAGGGCTTGAGGAGGCTGGGCGCCATGACGCCTCGGAGCCGGCATCAACGCTATCTGGGGTCGGTGGGGAGTCTGGACTGTCCAATGGGGGCAGACACAAGGACTTACAGTCGCTGGTGGAAGATGAGCGGGATGGAGGGAGCTCCATGCCTTCGAAACGCACTTTGTGGCGAAACTGTGATGGAAAGAAAAAATCATTAGATTATTTTTGGATCTGTATAAAATGTAAACGTTTTTTCCCAACAAAACAAATGGATTTCTAAAGTACCGGCTCTCCAGGCAAATTTATCTTGTAAGTACAAGGTGTTCAATGTTTCTGGATATTTCCTTGACCATCAATAGAAACTCTTTCCTCTTTTAGAACAAACTTACTTAGTTAATATATTCGTGAACGCACTTTCCCAACAGCTCATTTGAATAATACGTTCAACAAAACCCTGAAAATGGCTAACATCCTGTTAGCCTTAGATGTAAAGCAAGGTTATTACCTCTTTGGTCCTGCTAAGTCCCATCCACATTTTGAGTCTTCTGACGAACAGTTCCACCATCTCGTAGTCTTGGAGATCTACAGCGGGGCGATAGAGCTCTGCTCGGGCACGCCGGTAGTTCCTCAGCAGCACAGAGATGATCAACCACAGGAAAACTAGCCTTAGGAGCGCAAATGTTGCATGGAATGTCAGGGTGGAGACGGAGTTGGACGGACCAGTCATTGCCAAGGCAGGGAGCCACGATACAAGGCCCCTCCCTCCAGCACCCAGTAAAGACAGACAGGCGGAGCTCACGCTGCCGTACCCATCCAACACAGAGTGGAAGAGCTGCAGGGAGAGGTCATGAAAAGAGCTCTATAAAACCAGTTCAAAGCCAACTGATATTTAACAATGAGTCCAATTTTGAAAACTGGTAGTAGTATCCCACCAGGTGTCCTGTGTGGGAGTAAGCCAGAACCAACAGCAACAGAGCCAAGGCGACTCCCAGGAGCTCCCAGGCCGAGCGGCGCAGAGCTCTGCCAAACACCGCCCACTCACGAAGAAAACGCAACTGGTGCGATGCCTGAGTGACCGAGAGGGGAGAAAAAAATGTAAACAAAGGGAAAAACATTGTATGTACGGTCATTGCAGTGACGTCTAAATGCCACACTATTCTAACTTTTTCACACAAGAGGAATTTTAGTGCTGAGGGAGTTAATTTTCAGTAGGTCTACAACATGATCTTTAAATGATGCATCATTAAGTGATACTCTTCAGTTAGTCTGAAAAACATCAATCAAAGACATATGTTCATCTATCATATTCATGTTCTAAATGGTTACAGGGTACAATATGTTCCCAGGTCTGACTTTCGTTTTTTAATGTCACTTAAACACACTTAAACTTTTAATGCCCAGTCTTGCAAATAATCACCAAAACAATTGCATGATGCAAAAAGCGACAACTCCAAATGACAGTTATTCCACCTGAACCATATATAACAATTTGGAAACTACTTAAAGGCATAAAAACATACAGAGTTTTTTATGAGTATATAAATTAAGGGCTTAAGATTTAGTAAGAAATATATTATTTGTCTCTGCTTTACCTTCAGAACCAGAATGAACAGCAGCATGGCAGACATGACGGTGTACAGCTGACTCCGCCTGGCCAGTGGGTAGAAGTCTATAAAAGCGTTGTTGGGTTGCTTCAGGAACAATGTCCACTGCTGCTTGGCCATAACAGAGCGACTCAGGTGTAACCCGCACACAGATGCAGCCAAACACAGCTTACATATACCCATTACTCTCCACGATGACAACAGGTATCTGTAGCCCTCTTTGAGGAAGCCCAGAATCCCTCGCACCAGGAAATACAAGATCAGGCAGAGGAGGACCATCTGGAAAACAGATGTTCACAGAGGTTGGAGGAATGGGAAAACCCTCTCAGTCAGACCTTATTTTTCTTAGAGGTGTGAGATGAATGTACCGTGAGAAGAAGCTGGAGGTCCAGGCCTGAGATTGGCCACAAAGTGATGACAATGAGATCAAGGCTGGACTGAGCACGCTCAGAAACCGGGAACTCAAACAGAAACCTGCATACGGCCAGCAGGTTTGTGTTGATGTTGTAGAGGGAGAACTCCACAAACATTGCTCGAGTCCTGCAAACACACACTCACTTCAGACTCATGTCTTTATCATGTTTCATTTACCTCCAAAAAAAAAATGTTTGTTACAGAAAAAAACTCATCTTGGATTTTAAAAACATTAATCATCACTAACTGTTGCTTTGTCAACTGTGAATATTTGTAAGCTCAAACCAAATGTTGTCATGACTGGATGAAAGACTTCAGTTATGATTTGCAGAAACCATTGTTGAAAGTCTCTTAACCTACATGTTTCTGGGATTTATTTTCCTATTTTTTTTATTATTATTTTATCATAATTGCTCCAACCTGTGGAAAAAATCTAGACTTCAGTCACAATAAAACTCTGGGCCAGATTTCTTAAGCAATGAGCTGAGGAGGAAGGCTAGTGGAATTAATAAGAGCGAAAAATAAATGAACTGATGCACTATTTAAAAAAACGAGAAAAGGATAGATGTACAAAGGTGGTAGGAACCAATCCTAAACTGTACAATCTATGACTCCAACCGAGATAAAAATAATGAATTATGTTATATATATAATTGCTGCTTGGACAGATAATAAAATTTTTTGAGTTTTTTTATTAGATGTACTGTTAATTCTTTTAAAAGTTCATATTTGCAGTGCCAGAAAATCCAAGTTGTATTTGCAGTAAAAGTATTGACTTCAAACCCAACTGATCCCTCTATTTGAAGGTTTAAAGGCTGATAATAACCATGCATACTTCACATTTGACTTGATAGTTCTATGTTACTCTGAGTTGGTCTGACTCCAGTAATCATAACATGGACATGACAACATTTCTGGCTGCAAAACAAGGTTTTAAAAAGGTTCAGGATGTGTAAATACTTTTGCCAGAGGCTTTACATATTTCTGGAGCAGTGGACATAATTCAGTATTTAAAAACAACTCTAGTTTTTCTACATGCATATCTCATTATGGTCATTACTTGTGGTTGGTCATTTGCAGCTGCTGCTGCAGAGACGAGGAGGCCTCCTTCAGACTCCCGTTAAAGTGGTGAACCATGTTTCTGTCAGACTCTTCCATCTGAGCCCTTGAAAAAAAGAAAAAAGACAGCAAAAAAAAAGAAGGTGAATGAGTGTGACATAACAAAAAGTCTTTCTTATCACTGAAATAATTTCTTGCCAGCAAACCAATGATTGATATGATTCAATGCTTTCCTTACCAATCTGTATGGATGCCAGCAGTGACCGATGCATTCTCTCTGGCTCTGGTTAGGGATGTAATCAAATGAGGGGATCGTTCTCTTGGTCTGAAACCCCCTAAAGCTGGAAGATATGGGACATTTTGAGTGAAAACCAGTACTCAAGTTGAGGGGGGATGACGGGAAATGGCATCCCCCTTCTTAGAAAATCTTCGAACTCATCCGCCTTCTTAAATGACCACCCCCCCATACAATCCCCTGTGACATTTTATCACTGAATGTGTAAATTTCTATTATATATTAACATTAATGGCAATAATATTGCCCTTTCGCAGGTTACGCTTTCGAGTAGTGCACAGTCTGAGCTGTTCTGAACAGCATCCCGGCCGAGCGTCAAAGACAAAAAGATTTGATGGAATGTGAAAATAAGGAGGGGAGGGAATCTTCCGCAGGTTCTAAGTTGCTGAGATCTCTCTCCCCTGCCCAGTTTGAGAAATAATGTTTACAATTATGCAGGTTTCTCCACATAATCATACCTGCTCTCTGTGCTTGTGGTATGAATATCATAAGTCTGGGACAATAAATGTGAAAATAAGGAGGGGAGGGAATCTTCCGCAGGTTCTAAGTTGAATAAATAAAGGGTCATAAATGATCTAGAATGACGTTGATAGCAAAATGGGGAATTTCCATCCACTGAGCAAAGAATTTATTCATCGCACACTGACTGTAATACAGTTTCGTCTGAAACGTGTCTTCATACAAGTAAAATCATATTAATTCGAATGTATCTGTCCACCAAAACTATCAATTTTAAGGCAGCCATGTATGAGAAATATGAAAACATTAAGAATATGTTTAAGATTTTCCTTTTTGTTCACATTTCAATCCATTTTCTCATCAATGGCCGTGAGTTTAGGGCGATGCGCGGTCAGAGGAGGTAATTCTCGGTACAACAGAGGAAACCCGGAGGGGAGAATCGAAGCAGGGGTGGATTTAGGAAATTTGGGGCCCTAGGCAAGACAGGCATGGGGCCTTCTGAACTGAGAAGATAACTCATAATACAAACCCATTATAGAGACACAGAATTTTGGGAACTTTGTCTCTAACAACTTATTTTGGATCGTCCTGCTTACTGTGCCTAATGTCATTTTAGGTTCTGCCTCTAACAGTCTTCTTTACCAATGGTACAGTTGTTTTAAACGTATTACATATGAAAATTGTTGAGCTTATTTCTAGGTGTCATTTACTGATTTACTCGAGGAATTAAATTTACTTTAAATGCCATTTTCTCCTGTTTTTTTAATTTATTTTGAAAAGCAGCTAAGAGAAGTAGAACTTTATATACATCAACCTAAAAAAGTGTAAATTAGAAAATGTTTCAGTCACATTTAACCATGGCCAAAGCCCTTCAAAAGTATCATTGCCTAACACAGAAGGTATATGAGCTTTCAATGAGGAACACTATGTAGCAGGTATGTGATTAACGCTGTTGAAAAGCTGTTTGAATTGATCCACCAAGGCAAAGATTATTATTGTGTAAGCAGTAATATCAAATGTTTTGTGCTGAACTTAGTGGATACTTAGTTATAAGGCAGTGCAGTTTGTAGAGTACAAAAATAACTTCACTAATAACAAAAATAAGCAGATCTAAAGGATAGCACCTCTTCAAATATACTATTGTTAATTAGGAGCTCAGTCTTATTTGTAAGCTCTGAGTTAAAGGTCAGACATCATGGTAAGGTTAACTCACGCTGTGTGTCACGGGTTTGTTGGAGCCTCAGACAGCCGACCAGCATGCTCCCTGTGTCTCTGAGGAGTGAGGACTCATCCAGGAGCCGAGGCAGCAGAGAGTCATTAAGCCAGACCAAAACGTCTTTTCGTCTTAAAGACAAAGAAACATAATCAGCACTCCCAGAGAAGATATGCAAAAGAGAAGCTTGAGTGGAAAGAGAAAAGGATTACATGTTTGATTTGGATTTAGTTCTAGAATAATATGTGTTGTTTAATAATAAGTGTTGTTTATTAAGTGTTGCCATTTTTGTGTTCACATAAAGGGCATCAGGTCCTTATAATGAAAGCAAACGTGGAATTGGGAGTAAAACAAATCACATTTTAAGACACAGATTTATCCTTAACATTTATCCTTAAATGAGTACCTGCTAATTGTGTGGTACTCAGGTGTCAGTAGGGCTCGTTGCAGCTGAGTCCTCAGTCTCAAACTGTGCGTGTCTTTGGCCGAGTCAGAGTAGTTGAGAAGCAGGACGACCAGCAGGAAAAACATGTAGACCAGGAAATTCTGAGAAAAAGCACAAACATGTTTTATTTCTATTAGTCAACAAAGCAGAGGTTTTTCTGCCTCCAGTAAATAGGCTCTGTTTCCCACAGACCTTCAGCATGGTGTGCAGCATGTGGACCTTGCGGGCCTGGTGTCGGGCCTGAGACAGAGCGAAGCCCTGTGGCGGTCTCACCCTAGTGACCCGCTGGACCACTCGCTCCTCTCGAGGGTAATCCACCAGAACATCGCTGTCCTCTGGACGCAGGCGACGCACACACACAGCAAAGTAAACAGCCTCACATAGCACCTGCGGGCAGAGGGAAGCTGTTAGGATTGTTAACACTTTAAGATCTCAAGAGGTTAACATTGGACTTTCAACGAAATTCGAAAATAAAAAAATCAACACAGCCAGCAGGGATTATAGACAAAAACAAGGACATAAAATGTACAGATAAGTACCATAATTTTGCTATAATTCTAGACTATAAGCGGCTACTTTTTTCACAAGCTGTGCATCCATCGTATTATCGTCTGATGCTGCTTTTCAATGGATTTGTAAATGATTTTTGTGATATCGTAAGAGGATTTGTTTTGGTTTGTGCTGGCGGAAGAGCATGTAATCAGACACACAGTATCCATGGAAAAGAGTGGTATGTTGGTCACATGTCCATGTGAGGGCAAGGTAGTGTCACACAATTTAGTTCGAAAAAGAAGCAGCTGCAGCCACTCAACATTACAAAGTAGCACTGCGCGTTCAGTGGCAAGTTTTGCACATATGCCAGTGGATTTTGATCACATGGAGAAGTGTGAAAACATCCACAATCACCAACACATTTCGAAGGGCTGGACGGCTGTGTGACCCTTTAGAGGGTGTTCGATTCTGACACTGACACCAAGGAGTTCTTTGGTTTTGAAAGCAACAGCGAAGGAGAGGATAGTGGATGGGGAAGCCACCCTGAGCCTGTTTGTTTTCGGACACTAAAGAAAAGGACTTGAAGAGGTGGTTTTAGTAGGCAGGAAGAAGACAATGGTGATGGTGATGAATCTCTGGCTTTTCTTCCTGTTAAAATCTAAGCGGCATCTTAGCCCAAAAGGAAGGCCAATCCTATTTTTTGTGGTGTGCTGTATGTTATTTTTATACACTAAATGTGTTACTCATTTATACAGCAGAGTACATGTTATGTACTTTTAATTACCGGTAGTTGTACATATACGGAAAAAGTTATGCAAATATGTAGCGGCAGCTTGTTTTTCAAACTGTTAATAAAAGGGATGTTTTCCCAATCAGCTATCTCTTTAATGACAACACCCTTTTTCCATATTCTCTTACAAATGGTAATTAAAAATTCCGTAAAAGTTTAAAAAACAATCCACTGGACTTGGTTTCCAAGGTTTGAAGACGTTTCGCTTCCCCTCCTGGAAGCTTTCTAAATTCAAATGTCTGAGAAAGCTTCCTGGAGGGGAAGCGAAACGTCTTCAAACCTTGGAAACCAAGTCCAGTGGATTGTCTTTTAACATTTTACGAAATGACTATGACCTGGATGACTAGGAATCTTCATCAGCGTAATTAAACATTCAAACACCTGCGTCAAATATTCAGGTGCACCTTGTAGTCCAGAAAATACAGTAGTAAAAACAAAAAAAAAGGGTGAATTTAGAGATGAGTTTGGCAGTAAATCGTGTACAAGCATCCCTAAAAAGAGTCTGGGAGGGTCTACCTTAATTGGCTCCAACAGCAGACATGAGCAGAGGAAACTAGCGAAGCAGGAGATTAACCACATCATGGCCACCTTCTCACTGAACCCGTAGCCCGCCCAAATGGAAACACAGCTGGCCAGAGCGATTCCAGCCCAGCTGCCCCACATCGCCGCCAGTCCGCACCAGGGAGGGAACCGCCGGGGACGGCACACATCAGTTATTACTTGAGCCAGGAAGACAAGAATCGTTAGTTTAAAAAAACATCTGGAAAAGTTTCAATCAATACTAATCCGTCTGTTAGAACGGCCTACAGTAGCTACAGCACAGACCTAAATACAACTGAGAGACTTTGGTAATACATGTAAACAGATAATTAAGGATGTTCTCTAGATAATCTGAGAGAATTTGATATATTTAGCAAAAATGTAGTAATTGAATTTCATATATTTAGCAAAAACAGACTTATTATAATAAGTCTATAGCATATTATAATATCCTATGAAGTACAGAACTATGGAATACAGACAGACGTTCTCGTGAAAGGAAATGGTGGGGTGATTATGTTGACAATGATGATTTGTCATAGAGGATTAAATGTCTTATTTTAAAAATACAATATAATACAACACAATAATGGATTAGTGACCTTTTAATTCAAATCTAAGGATTACTAAATACCATTGATTCTGCCTTGGCCTTTAATTAGCTGTAGGGAGACTTGAATGCCCTTTTCAACAGCTGAAAGTTGACTGAATTAATCTGAAGATCTTAGTAAAAAAGGATTATTTAACTGATAACTGCTTTACGTCCAAGCTCAGAAGCTCAGTTTAACATAATCTTACAACAAAAAAGGTTGAATTCCACCAACCCAACTTTCCCTGTGAATCTGTGAAGTCTTAAAGATGACCTTTATTCTTTTTAGGTTAGATCACAAATCAATAAAGTGTATGCTTAGCTGTCTACATTTTATAATTATAAGTCAATAAACGTAAATAAATGTAAGATATATACAAGCACAAATAAAAATTTAGGGGTATATGTATGAGTTCTAAAAGCTTATTTATAAATATGACTAAAACCTTTATGAGCATAAATCACAAATTTATGCTTTATGAAATAAATGTACTGTTTTCTTTTTTTGTTCATTCCTGCTCATTTATATAACTTGGGGAGCAACGTTCTGGTGCATTACTGCCACAAACTTAAATTTGCTGTTGTAACTTGAGTTGGTAAATTCCAGCTATATATTCTAACTGATGAAACATTTAAATTCACATGTATGATGGAGCTGACAACAAGAAACAAATGCAAATCTTAAATTTAGTCACATTTATTGACTTACATGCCAATAATGACAAGTCAGACTCATATACATATGCTTTTAGTAACTATTTTACTCCATAATCTTCTTTTGCTTAAAGCAATTTTCAAAATGTATATTTTTACCCAACCAGATTTTTAATCCAGTTTGTATTATTTGCTCTACAATTTGTATTTAATCAGTGCCTTGGAAAAAAAAAAATATTTAAACCTCTTGTATTTGACATGTTTTGTTACATCCACAACCTTCAGTGTATTGTAGATGTTCTGTGAATGAGTGACAAACAATACTAATAATTATGAAGTAGAATAAATAGGACACATGTTTTTTTTTTAAGTTTTATGTTTTATAATACAAATAAATGATATTTTAGGGTGTGTATGCTTGCTTGTATCCCTATAGCATAATGCTGACACCTCGATGCATTCGATGGGGTGCATAGGGGAAGAAGCAGTTTAAATAAAAAATATTTTGAAATCACTGTTTAATTTTCTTTCCATTTAATAACCAAGCAAACACATTTTCTCGGTCTGTAAGTTGGTAAATCACATTAAACTTTGAGGTTTTAGTGTTTTAAATCCAAGGTACTGGAAAATGATTTCTTAAAATTACAATACTGCATAAATAAAGTGAGGTTAAAATTATATAAACTTCCATGTCCTTGTAAAAACACACCTGTATTTGACATGAAAGCTGTTTTTGGTGGATCCCTCCTTATGGATTCAAGGGTAAGAGGTTCACTCAGTTTCTGAAGAAGAATCACTTCTGTTTTGTCCCCAAAAATACTTGACCTGAAGTAGAAGTTATAGAAACACATCAAACACTAGCAAATTAAAGCTGTTTGCTGATTTTACTACTTTATAAAATAGGAGAGTAACTGGCTTACAGGTCAGCCATCTCACTCTCATCTGCCTGAGGAAAGAAATTCTGCCCATCTTCGAGTATGTGTTTAATCAGATCCTCATCTGTGAATAGAAGGGAGACAAAGGTCAGTATTTCTGATTAAGAAGTGCCTGATTTAACCCTGCACTCTTCCAGCTGTGATCACCTGATGAATTAAAATTTTTGTTACATGGATCAGATCCCTCCTCCTCAGGGTTCAGGGTCATGTCTTCACCCAGGTATCTGCTCCCCTTTACCCTCTTCAGCCTGGGCATCCCTGCCCCGTGTCCGGCCCCTCCCACCACAGCTTCATCATTCATCCCGTCCGGCCAGTCTCGGTCATCTGTGTCCTCCTCTGGCATGTCCCAGGTGTCATCACTTAAAAGCAAAAGATGTGAATTAGACTACAAGAAAGTTTTTGTGCATATTAAACTTTATAGAAAATGTTATTATCTGAGAACTTTATCATCTTTCTTTCCTCTGATTACCCTTAATATTTGCTGTCATTATATATTTTCTCTGAGTCTCCTTCTGCTCAACCATAGTCTTATAGTAGCTAGCAAAGAGTAGTTCACCTTTTAAGAGAGAGAGACGGCAGATCCACATTTGTCTCCTCTGAGCTGGTCTGAGAAACAGAATCGTACAGATAGATTAATGCACAGCTAAAGCAGCTTTCTATACAATAGAAAATCTTAAGTCTCAGATAAAACTTTACCTCTCCATTAAAAAAGAGGATAGAACTTCCTCCCAATGAGTTATCCAGGAAGTCATCAATCACCACTGACTCCTGATCCCCTTGTGAAGACACCTGCTCCACGGTCACGGACTGCAGACAAACACAGAATCTGAGCTTTAGATTTCAAACGGGAGAACAGAATGTGGTCTGCTCTGGTGTTATTGTACCTTGCTGCGGCTCATTCTGAATACAGCGAAGACCAACAGGTAGAGCGGGTAAACGATCAGACAGGCCACCACGCCGGCTGCTAACGTCTCTGCGTTCAGTGAGGTATATAGGGACACAACCCTTTTGCTGCAGAACAAGATGGTATTAAAAGGATTTTACACCTCCATGTCTGTCTGTCTGTTTGAAATGCACATTTTTTTCTTTGAGAGCTGCTACACAAATTTTGTTGCACTTTTGTTTTGCAAAGAAAAACTAAACTAAAGAAATTCTGAATCTGTTATAAAAACCTTGGATTGCATGTCTAAATGCTATGACTGATCTGTGAATCTCTGCAGGTAATCAAGTTACAAACTTCTGGCTGATTATCTGATTAATTGTCTCTTTAAGTAGACATCTCTGTGAGACAGACAAAGCTTGGGATATTGGTCCTTATGCAACAACAGTTTTGTATTCAACAAATGTTCTTAACTTAAGTAAATGATTGTAAATGAAACCATTTTTCAGGGTGTTCCTGAGAAATGTAAATCTACCGACCCTATAATCCCATATAAGGGTACGAATTCCCACGCCTGTGTTAATGAACACACAGGTGTTCATTCATAGAAACGGCATTCAAGACAAAGAAGAAAAACTCGCAGAACTGAGCAGCAGATTAAAGCAGCAGATCTGTTTGTTCTTTCTTTTGATGAAATGATAACTAATTAAACCAGCTGCAGGTGTAGTGTCCAACAGTTCTGTCATCAGCTAATACAAATATAATTTAAAATTGTGGAGTTGCATAATGTATAACGATGTAGCCTAATAAAATGGACAATTGCTTCTACGTAAAATAAAAGTAGTAGGCTGGAAATCCCACACACCTGTATCTTGTGTCCACTATAATACTGTACCACAGAGTGTTTGCTAGCAGGATAAGCTGCAGCAACACAGCACAGCAAGTGGCTCTCTGCAGCCGGGTAAAGGGGCTGCGGGGGGGCCTCTCCCAAAGAGACAGCCAAAGGTGACTCTCACACAGCGCCCTCTGCAGCTCAGCCCTCAGGAGTCTGGGAAACCGCAGAAGCACAGCCTCCTCTGACGGAGCAAAAACAAATATGTTGGTGGGAGAAGACTGAAAATACCAAGCAGCAGTTTAGCAGTTTGATCCTCACCGGCTGCCTCCACTTCAATCTCCACCCGTCCACCTGTTCTTTCATTGTCTACAGACAACCACTCCTCAACCGGGAAGTAATAGCTGCTCTCAGTCTGCAGGTCTTTAACCAACACATACTGTGGCATCCAGGCTGGAGAGAGGCCTGTTGAAGCAGCAGCGAACAAAGGTTACAGCAGATTTTTTTAAACGACTTACAATGATGCTGTGTTTTTAGCTGCTATAAATGCTTAAAAAGTCTCTTCTTCACCTTTGTTATCATGCCAAACCCGGATCTTCCACACACTACCCAGGCTGGTGTCTGTGGCAATGTGAAAGATGTTGAGAGCATTGCGGGTAAAAGCTCCTTTGCTGTCAAGATGCCGGTGTCCGCTTCTGCTTTCACGTCCATAAAGGCTGATTCCAACGTGAGCCGTCGTGCCTATGGACAGATAATAACTGATTAAGCAAATGCTAAAGAGCTTAATAGAAGGTGGGAAATCATATTGAGTGCTTGTCAGAAATGTATTGAATTCTAAAAACAAGAGTAGGATAAAAGTTTTAATTTACTGTTGATTTTTCTCAAGTTTGTGCAAAGTCAAAATCAAATATACAGGTTTAGAAGAAGTTGAGCTGACAATATCTGTATAAATGCTTCATGAAAAGTTACAGGGAAACCAGACTCTTTCTGTTGCCGTTAAACCTCTGGCATAATACTGCTTCGATTATTGACAATGTCTATTATATCACTGGTGATGGGGTGTGATGAAAATTTAAAAAAGTTAATTACAGGGTGTATCATTAATGAATCTAAATTAATCACGTTTTAATCAAAGAACAAAATAAAACCAAAATGTCAATTGAAAAACACTTATTGCTACATAATTATTACATAAATATTCACATGAGCACAGGAAAACATATATTTCCTGTATTTAACGTATTATTTTGGCCATTCAACCATCAGATTGGTAGAAAGTTATAATTATGTAGCTTTATTTAGAAACCCCTGATATTTATATTTTTTTGAAAAAAAAACAAAACTTCAATATAAGTGTGAACAGTCCATGAACATTAAAAGAGCTTCTGCTAAATATGGTAAAAAAGTATATATCAATAAAGAATATAATGTTGACTGTAAGAGTTTTATATTTGCTGTGAACAGAGGATAGAGTTCAATTTATTAATACTGACGGAATTATGACAGTTCAGGTCTGCATAAAGCATTTCCTTAGGAACAATTGCTATTCAATATGGAGCTTTAGTGCATTTAATACAAAAAGGAAGTGTGAGCCTAAATGCTGCACAATGGTCTCACTGCGCGTTCAGACTGGTAGCTGTGCGCTCAGATTGTTGGCACAAAAGTAAAGGCATATTTAGATAGTGTTTATCATGGCAACTGCTAACGCATTTCTGCCCGTAGCTTAGATGTCTATAGCGATTTAAAGGTGTTATGTTTGAGCCATGTTTTTTCAGCTTCAATACCTTTAGTGGACCAACACCTGTGATCAGGCCAGCTAACAGGCTTGGCTGTATTCAAGCCCCAATAAACATAAAGTGTGATTTGATCAATCTTTGAATAAGGTCATGCCAAAAAATTAACATTTTTAAGTAACCTTTTCTGGAATTAAATACATTAAAAACATAAAATAGCAGTTAAAATGTTTATAATTAAGTATTCAAAATTAATGCATTAAAGATTAGTAAAATTAGTAGCTTCATCTCACATAGAGCTCACTGACTGTTCTTTCTTTTAATAAAATGACGACAATGAAACAAGTGTCCCCTGAATACCAACATGCCAGCTGTAGTGACCGAAAGTTCTTTATCAGCAAATGAAAATATAATTTATAACAGCAGACTTGCATAATATATGATAATGTAGCCTTAGTTATATTTACAGTACAGAACTACTGGAGTTATTTTCAGATTACACGTAAATAGAGTCATTAAATCCATGGGGGAAAAGGAATTACTTTAGGGGTAGGAGTAGGATTCACTCAATGATAGCAAACTAATGAGCCTACTGGCACAATCTGAAGCCATTCTATGGGCCTGATAGCCGCTTTATAACAGCCATTTATTGTGATAATAACATCCGAAGCGCGGCTGCAAACAGCCACTGATTTACTGTGTAAAAGAATCAACATGAGGGACGCATGAGAGGATCCACTGGTTCTATCTATTAGAACAACGTTTTTTATTCTTCATTCTCACCTGCTGCCAGGAGATTTCACCTGAATAGATACATTTATTACCACTCAAGAAATAATCCCGTAATCTTTTCATTGTAACAAGTATGGCAAGCCATTTTGATATTTACTAGTTTTACTGAATATGTATTCCTGATATCTGAAAAAACAACAACAACAATAAACTCTCTTTGTCTAAATAACCATTTCAAACAAAATAAAATTCTCCACATCTAGGATAAACATTCTGGATGTCTATAAATTAATTTCAGATCTCCATATTGCATTAGTTAGCATTTGTATAATTTTAACTATGAATTTTTTTCTTTTAGATATCATAAATGCATTTACAGGCAAGCTGATGAATGTCAGAACGGCCACTTCTAATTTGTAAACATTTCTAGATATATAAAACTTACTAGTATAATTATCTTAATAGTATCTTACAAGTGTATTTTTTTTTACTGTCTAAAATTCAGTTTCTGCTGCAAAAATGTAACTTAGAAAATATATTATTACAGTTAGGTCTAGTAGTGTGATTTAGATCAGGAAGAATCTTATTTTAGGGATCTAAAAAAGGAACATCAGAGAGGTGAGGGTTTTTAATAAATGTAAAAATGGCCTGCCAAAGCCCACTTCATATACCGGTAAACATACGCATTAACTGAAGCAACAATCTTCTCCCTCACCACCTTCCTGTACTTTGTAGCTGTAGCTCTGTTTTTGTCTTCAAAACACATTCTCCTTTTTTATTTTATTTTTTTTGCAGTTCTGTAATCAAATCTCTAGTTCCAGTGGGGTGAAAGATTCCTCCCCTTTGCCTGTTGTCACGGTGGCTCATCCAATAGGTGCTCGGATAATGGCTTTTAATACTTGTTGCGCACGTGTTTACCTCGGAGTGGACCCAGTTAAAATTGATTGAACTAATTCATAGCAGCCATTGTGAAACCGAACACTCAGAGTTCCCGACTTTAAGCTAGATCAATTTAGAGTTGCGGATTTGAATATGAATTTTTCATGAAACGGACCCCAGGTAAGTGACTCACATGGATAATCATCATCCGTCAGATTATCGTGGTCATTTACCTGTGTTTCTCTCTAACCAGAGTGCCAGTGATGGCTTGTGCCCCGCCTCCCTCGCAGTCGCTGTAGATCCACAGCTTTGCATTCTGTGCAGTTTATCTTATTGAATCTTTTGAACTTTTCCACTGTCTGTCTCGCTTGAATTCTGGGTCCTACATTCTGAGACCATTACAGCATGAGGCCCAACGAGTCGATGCAATCGGCTAGTTTTCCTTAAAAAGCTTTCAACCAATTTGACTGTATGGTCTGAATAATTTGTCTCTGTTAAGTGCCTTGAGATGCCATGTGCTGTAAATTGATGCCATTTAAATAAACTGAATGGAATTGAATAGATTTTTTTTATGAGTTGTTGTAGAGGAGGTTCTAGAGGTGTAAAAAACAGAGCTAGAACAGAGCCAGCCTTCTTTATTAGCTTATTGAGTTTTTTTTTTAATACATTAGCTCTGATGTTGTTACCCCAGCAGATTAGTGCAGAAGATATCACACTCTCCACAAAATTCTAATAGAACACATGCAGCATCTTTCTGCAAACACTAAAAGAGATACGCTTTCTGAGGAAGTACAGTCTGCTCAGTCCTTTCTTGTAGATATTGTGGGAATAATAAATAATTTTCTTTCTCACCTGCCCCTCTGCTCCAGCCAGTTTTGACTTGTATCTCATACTTGAAGCACCCGTTCTGGCCGCAGAGTGGTACCACACCTGCTTGGCGAAGGTCTAACTGATCCAGTTTGTGCAGGATGGCTGCAGCCACAATGTAGCTCAGCAGTCCAAGTATGCACACCAGCAGCACAATCAAGCTTGGTGCACCTGACTGCTCCTAAATACACAGGAAGGTGTAATAAGGTCATAGTCTGTGTCGTATTTTTAAAAGATATTTCCCAA
Source organism: Cyprinodon variegatus (assembly GCF_000732505.1). NCBI lineage: Eukaryota > Metazoa > Chordata > Actinopteri > Cyprinodontiformes > Cyprinodontidae > Cyprinodon > Cyprinodon variegatus. The sequence continues at coordinate 157,660 of NW_015151245.1, read as the reverse complement.
AAGTAAGCGTTTTATTGTGGTACTCACTGGCATCTTAAAGCTAACGGCATTGCTGGGTACAAACAGGCCTGCTGCAAAAGAGGTGAGGTGTCTGGTGCGGCAGACAGCTCTGCTGAAGTTGGTCTCTGCCAAAGGCACCATGCCGTCTGTCCTCCACTGCTTCTCGGCCTCACTGAAGTACTGACACAGTGTGGCAAACACCCCCACCTCCAGGCGAACACTAGCAGGCTGTGAATCAGGGCTGCATGGCATGCTTACATTGATGAAGTAATCCTGAGTAGTGTCATAGGACCTGGTAAAAGCAGCACAAGTGTGAGAAATTGTCAAACTGTCTGCATCTTTTCTACTAACTCCATCATGGTAACACTTTGTTCATTGAAATGCAATTTGCTGTCTACATGGAAAACATCAGACCATTCAGTCTGGTGAAAAGCTTAAGCTGAGACCCCTATAGGGCTGCACCACCATGCAATATCAGTACAGCAGTATATTTAAGCATAATCATCAGTGAGTTGACTGCAAACACAAAGGACAGACTTCATGCAATATTTGTCAACCTTATATATTTTATTTGCATAACTGTTTACCTGTAGATGTTACATTTGATTAATTGAATGGACTCTAAAAGCTCCTTCATTCCCACATCACATGTTTATATTTCAATGACTTAGTTTCTAAAGCTTACAGAGATCCGTCGGCTTCCTATTCAATACTTTATTAGTTAGAATTGATGCTTCATTTCAATTGTAAGCCATGATATCATAAATCAATAAGTTCCTGATATCTTGCTACACAAATAAAAAAGAAACACTACAATACCAGCCATAAATTGGTTGGATTTCATGTATTTTGAATCCAGGAAAATTCTGATGTCATAAAAAATGGAACCAGGCAAATAGTTCTCCATGCAGATAAGGGTAATAAAATCGGTGGTGAAGAGACTCTTACTCTGGTGACAGAAAGAAGGTGTACTTCCTGTGGTCCTGCCCTCTGGTCATACTGAGAGTGATACGCTTTCGGTCCGTGCAGTTGAACTCATTGGGTTGCTCATGGGAGTGGAGGTAGGCGTTTAGGAAGGGCTCCTCTTTCACCGTTTTGTCTACATCATTCTTGTTGGCTTCTGAGAAGGAGTAAAAAAATAACAAATGCTATGATTCTATCAAAATAATAACTTGAAATAAAAGAAAATTAAATTTAAACTTGGACAGCGGAAAGTAGCACATGTGAAAAAAACAGGTAAAGCCTGAGCAAAATTAAAAGCAAAAATAAAACTTTAAAATACAAAAATAAATGAATTAAGTGAGTAGTTTTTGCTTGCTTAACAATAAACAAAAGTAGTCAGATCTATCTATAGAAATTTGATCCTTTAATAAAAGAAAGGTACATTCTATAATCAGTTTCCAACTTGATTCTTACTATTTTTATTTTATTTTATTCTCATCAACAATAGTAGAAAGCAGAGTGTGCTTTGTTTAGCTTTACTGAATAAGAATGTGTACCTAACTCTGTGGGAGAGTAACTGACTCTCTGTCTTTAGTCCCATTTACCACAGAATTAGAGAGAAAACACAAAGATGTGGCAAGATCCTTAAAACTGATTGCCAATGTAAAAATTGAAGAGAAAACTCAACTAATGCATAAATATTTTGGATTTCTGACAGTACATCACAATTAAGTCCCGGTTATATAGAGAGAGCAACATGTCATTGTCATATATTGGTGAAAAGAGGAAAACTGAGCCCACAAAGCATGATAAAAAAAAGAGATGAAAGGAATGTCCTTCATGTTAATGAGAGTCAGGTTTTAAGAGCTTCCTCAGGTTGCTCTGTAGGTAGTTGCTCACCTTCTATAGACGTGAAGTTGAGCTGCACAAACAGGCCTGCCTGTCGATTGCTGTTTCCTGCACTGACCCTAACAACCACCGAGTTGCAGCGGCTGACGTTTACGGCTCCGGCCAAGGGGAGGCCAGCGGTGCCAGGACCCTCAGCACCTGCTTCCCCACTGCAGCTGCTGTTGTTAATGGCAACAGTAATGGCCATGCTGTCATCAAGCCCTGAGATGGGGATGTGGGTGCCATTTTCTGTGCGAAACTCCATGGATGCCACCTCAGTGGAAACAGCGTAATTGGAGATGTAGTTGAAGGGAAAGGGATTGGACTCCACCTGGGTAAAATTGATGTGAATGAGGGCTCAGACTGCTGTGATAATGAGACACTCTGTTGGCATTCTGCTGAGCTCTTGTTCTAAACACGCTGTTCATCTTGAGTATAACTTGGTACTTTTCATTACCTGAAAAAGTAGCTGCAAGATGCTGTTTCCTACAGCAGCTCTGCCAAGACTTTGGTTGAAAGCTCGAGGGATGGAGAACTGCTGGCATTCTGGGAGAACAAAAGAAGATAAAAATTTACCAGCTCTAGAAAACAAAACTACAATAGATCACAACTGGATTAAAGCAACCTTCTTACAAATACTTCCATACCCCTGGAACCTTTTACCTCTTTTTACTTCACTTCATACTTCATGTTTCCATGCAAAGTAGTACCTAATTATGAAATGAGCGATAAGTAAGCAGCTGTACAGACATGTAATAACTGCTGGGAGGAAGGCTTTGCATTAACTTTCCTAAGTACACATGTTGCAGCAGTCTTTCTAGCCGCAACAGCTTCACGTTCGGGATGGGAGACATTTTCCAGCTGTGATTTCTATTTTTGACAAAGGCTTTCTGTGCATCTCACCCCTTGAAATGTTTACAAGAACAAAGCTTTTTCTCAGCTATGGATAAGCTGCTTTAAACAAACTACACCACAGCAAATGGCTGGTGCGACTACAGTCAAAGAGCAGCCTTCCATCTACTAGATGCTGAAGCCATCAGGTTTCCCCTGAGGGATGTTGTGTTCAGGTAATGTACTGCATACATTGTCTGCACAATGAGAATGTAGGACGGGAAGTTTAAATTTTGGTTTGATCTGATCAGAGCATCTTTTTCCATAGATTTACTGTTTCTGCTTGCATGGCGCTTGTCAGGTGGTAAGCAGGATTCTTTATTGCTGCCTTAGAAAAACTCAGCAACCTATCTCTCTTCCATAAAGGCTAGCTTGTAATATGCAGCCCTTTTATCTCCTCTTTCTTTCGTCTTTTCTACTTTTTTCCTGTTTTTCCTTTCCTGTTCTACTGACAATGCAGTCTCCATATAATCTGTAAAACTCCCTGGATAATTATAATAAAGCAATTTACAGGCATAAATCAAGCGGAACACTATGGCGATAGCGGTACTGCTCCACTTGTGAAAGTAAAATCTGTTGGGCTCTTTTTGGCATCAAGACAATTATTCTTATTGCCACATTGGCTGACAGGACACTGTTAAAGAAAAAAAAATGCAGGACCAATATCTGTCCTGTTAAGAGATTGTCATTGTAGTGGATTTTAGGGTGCCTAATGTAGGCGCACACTAAACCTTTCACATTATAATAATAACTTCCATTACAGGTTTTATTTGGATAAGGGGATTCTCTTTTCCACTGTCACCACATACTTGTAAACATACTTGCATTGCTACAATGGTGACAATTTCAAGCTATTAGTTGGGAATCTATAGATATTTAGAAAAACTATAGCCTACCGGCACAATTAAAATTGACTTTAAATTATGTTACAGAATCGATTGTTAAGGTATCTATTTATATCGGAATCTGTCTATTTGCCTGAATTAGTTCTTCTGCATATTATTCAGATCAGTTTCATGTTCCAATGCTTCACAGTGTTAAGTCAAAATATGACAAAAAAGTTAGGGGTCTAAATACTTGCAAGATGCTTCTACCAGTGCCTCACATACTAAACAAGGGGGCAAACCTGGGCTGCTGTTGCCATGGTAGCACAGGAGACTCTGGGGGTCGGCCAGTTTTCCTGTGGCAGCTATCTCAGCCCCCCTTAGGATCAGTGGCTCCTCGTTGGGGACCCGGGCATGCATGAGGATGAGCATGAGGACAGAGGACAGGCTGTAGGCCTTTGCTGCCACGTGCAGAGGGTGTGGTTCTGGTGGGAAATGTGGGGCTTCGATCAGGAGGTTTCCATGTTCATCAGGCAATGACGAGGATGAGGAGGGAGAAGGACTATCCACATAAGTATAATGGGAGGCTGATTGGCTGACCTGATGAATCAGATCACCTGATGAGAGGAGAAGAGAAAATTAGAAAGTTAAAATACATTTCCTGTATTTCCAATACCACAGAACAAGACACAAAAGACTTTTATTTTTTGATTATACAGTATTTTCATGACCATAAGGCGCATCGTACTAAAAGGCGCAGTCTCAGTTATGTGTGCCATTTCTGTATTTAACACACACATAAGGCGCACCGGACTATAGGGCGCGTTTTTTATATACCGGTACAGATCCTCTACTACGTTTAAATAGCTCTACTGCATATTTAAAAATAGAGCGTGAGCAAAACTGATTATGATTGTGCTTTATACATGTATTTATTACAAAGTATTAA
>NW_015151245.1:150595-153122 GCF_000732505.1 Cyprinodon variegatus | reverse complement strand
ACGCCTCTGAAACAGTTTATTGACGCATAAATTAACTTAAAATGCAGAAATCTGCCGACAGAATATGTTCACTTTTATTATCCTGGTGCCTGCAGTTTAGATTGTACCAGTTAGTTCTGACGCGTGGCTGAAGCAGCTTTGCTGCTCTGCCTGCAGGCACCAGGATAATAAAAGCGAACATATTCTGTCGGCAGGTTAAGTTAATTTAGGCGTCAATAAACTGTTTCGGAGGAGCGATCACAGCGCAATCTTAGTTTTTGTGGTCTTTTATTTTGCTTTTACTTTTTTCCACTTCAAATAACAAAAACAATCCAAAATCTAAAAAAGTGAAGGAAAAAATCAAGAAGGAATTTAACAATCATCAAAAGGCATACATCTTTACCATCAATCAAGTCCTGCCATAAATCCTGAGTTAGATTTAAGTCCAGACCTTGACTAGACCATTCTAGGATGTAAATATGATCTCATTTATTCAGAGATGGATATCTCTAGACCTCAAACGCCTCTGTATAGAACATAAATGCAACTGGTAGGTCTTAAGGAATGGATTTGAAGAGCTTTGGTCTAAATCAAAGCATTATAACTTTGTATGTTTAGGTTTGTTGCCCCACTGGAACAATCTCCACTTAATTCAGAAGCCCCATTAGAGATCTTTAAGAGGTTTTCTATCAGAAAGACCCTGTATTTACTAATAATAAAACTCCTCCACTTGGGCGACAGTGGCATTGGATGTTGGAGTTTGCCCTGAAATCAAAGGGTTGACTGTTCAAAACCTGGCACCGGCTTTCAGTGTCCTTGGGCAAGACACTTCACCCGCATTGTCTACTGATGGTGGTAAGAGGGTCCAGTGGGTCCAGTGTATGGCAACTTCACTTCTGTCAGTGAGCCCCAGGGTAGCTGTGGCTACTGTACAATGTAGCTTGCAATCATCATTGAATGGGTGAATGACAGAAAGTAGTTTAAAGAGCTTTGGTCAAGTCCTCTGACTTGAAAAACCGCTATATAAGTACAGGCCTTTTACCATTTAAAGAAAAAAGATCCCTAATGTTTAAAGATGTCTCCACAATATGCTGTCATGGGGAAAGTGCATTCATGCTGATTTACAGCATTATTGTTTTTTATTTTTATAATATTTTGCATGTTTAGTTGATCCCATCTAACTAACTGGCATCTTCTTCCACATTCTTACTATATTCCCTGCAACTTTTGTGACAATTTTGAGGTATCAGAATGAAGAAGATAAATAGAAATCCAGTGCTTTACATTTTTTTCTTTACCAAGAAAAAGTAAACTAGGGTATATTTGCTACGTTCATCCACTTAACCATTATCTGCTAGTACCGATTTAGTGATTGTCCTAATCAACAGCTATGAGAGCTATAAATAAATACTTTCAAGCTGCAATATTATTCGTTATAAAAATGGTGAAAATTTTAGTGGAACATAGTAAACTACTTTGGTTTTGCACAAGCAGTCCCACTTACCCATGATGTTCAGGATATTATCAGCTATCTCAGTCGGGGGGACCATGCCTTGCTTGGTGTCCGTCTGCAGAATCTCCAACATCGACTCCAGCTTGTTCAGAGTGCTGTTCTGACATTCCTCACAGATAAACTCCCGACTTACAGCCTAGAAAAGCAGACAGAAATAGACCATATATCTTTCCTGATTCATTCTTGCTCTTCCCACAGCCCTCTGATCTCATGCAGCCCACCGTGCACTGTGCCAGGGCGGCAGATGTCTGCTGGATGTCGCTGAACGTGTTCAGGTCAAGAGCAGTCAGGGCTCTGGTGATGTTGCTGCGGACTCTGACTCTGTAGTCACGCTCATCTCGGGACACGCGTGAAGACTCTCTGGTTTGTTCATACTGACAGGCACACACAGACACATATGTATGGATATATATTTACAGTACAGACCAAAAGTTTTGACACACCTTTTCATTCTAGAGTTTTCTTTATTTTCATGACTATGAAATTCTCACTGAAGAAATCAAAACTATGATTCAACACATGTGGAATGATATACTTAACCAAAAAGGGTGAAACAACTGAAAATAAGTCTTTTATTACAGGTTCTTCAAAGTAGCCACTTTTGCTTTGATTACTGCTTCGCACACCCTTGGCATTCTCTTGATGAGCTTCAAGAGGCATTGACCTGGTCTCTAATCTGAGCTGCTGTTAACCTGCAATTTCTGAGGCTGGTGACTCGGATGAACTTATCCTCTGCAGCAGAGGTGACTCTAGGTCTTCCTTTCATGGGGCGGTCCTCGTGAGCCAGTTTCTTTGTTGCACTTGATGGTTTTTGCGACTGCACTTGGGGGCACTTTTGCCACTTTTTCATTGACCTTAATTTATTAAAGTAATGATGGCCACTCGTTTTTCTTTACTTAGCTGCTTTTTTCTTGCCATTATACAAATTCTAACAGTCTATTCAGTAAGACAATCAGCTGTTTATCCACCTGACTTCTGTATCAATCCCAGCCCCACTTAAAAGGCAAGAAATCCCACTTATTAAACCTGACTAGG
>NW_015151245.1:92882-150087 GCF_000732505.1 Cyprinodon variegatus | reverse complement strand
GTATCGAATATTTTCCTTAGTATCGGTATCGAGTTGAAAAGTTTAGTATCGTGACAACCCTAAACCTGACAGGGGACACCTGTGAAGTGAATATCGTTTCAGGTGACTACCTCCTGAAGCTCATCAAGAGAATGCCAAGAGTGTGCGAAGCAGTAATCAAAACAAAAAGTGGCTACTTTGAAGAACCTAGAATATAAGACATATTTTCACCTGTTTCACACTTTTTATTAAGTATATAATTCCACATGTGTTAATTCATAGTTTTGATGCCTTCAGTGTGAATCTACAATTTTCATACTCATGAAAATAAAGAAAACTCTTTGAATGAGAAGGTGTGCCCAAACTTTTGGCCTGTACTGTATATAAATGACATTGTCAATGGTCATAAAAACACGTCATTCTGGGTGAATAAGTGTTGCTTACTTCATTTAGCACTGTAATGAGAGCGAGCGACAACTCTCTGACCCTTTGCGAGTCTCCTTGCTCTAGCAGCTTCTTCAGTTTGCTGTCGGTGATCTCAGACAGCCAGTGAGGAAGACTGCTGTACTCTGGGGGCAGATCTGGCAGGACAACCTCTATGGTTCTGGATAAAAACACAAAGTAAAACAATTCTGATGAACTGAGCTTTGGGGCTTTTTATTCCATTTATTTCCACCTCTGCATTCTATATAGTTGTTCATAATAAAGTCTGATGACATGATTCATATAAATAATGTCTATCAAAAGGACCTTTTCTAGAGTTGGCTTGATGATAAAGAGGAACAATCTTAACAGCTTTTGGAAAAAAAAAGTCCCAAAAGAAAGATTATAATGTTATTGATAACAATAATAAGTTCTGCTTACTTTTTAATTTCTATGTTAGAGATCAGACACAAAAATATGTGGTTAAAAGTCCAAAGCTAAAGGCAGATTTAAAATACCAATTATCTTGTCTTTTCTTTTAAACAAACAAAAGGTAATTACTTATTAAGTGCCAGACAGGCAGCTCCCTCGTAGTCCTCCACTGTGATGGATACGGACACACGGTGTCGTGCTGAGCGGAAGCCTGGTGGGAGGAACGCTGAGTGCTCCGGATTGCTGCCTTTGTAAATGCAGAAATCCTCGCAGTAGTCTTCCCTACAGCGTGTCACCAGCAGGCTGTACAGAAAGGGGGTTTCTGAGACCCCTAAGTCACTGTAACCTGCACACAGAGAGAACATGAACTTATTAGATTTTTAAACACAGAATGAGAGCAAAGGTGTTAATAAAAATAAAAGCCTCCTTCTAGTCCAACCTGAGCAGTTGAAATGCACTTGGTCCAGCAATGTCCGGATCCTCCAGTCATCTCCAACCCCTGACAATATTCCTGCCTCCCCTGCCGCTGTAAGGTGACACTCACCACCTTCTGGGGGCATGTTTTGGTGTAGTATATAAGAGGCCGCTCCCTCACCATCCAAACTGCTGTCTGTTACATGCAGCGTGAAGATATAGGATACTTTGTCCCTAAGGACGCCCTTCCGCAGCACCAGATACATGCCGTCGCTCCCTGTGGTGGTGGAAGAGGAGTCCAGGACCAGAGTTTCATTGTGCAGCGTCATGGCGCTCCATCGCTGAATAACACAGGGAAAAAAGCAGTAAATAATCTGAACAATCATAGAGTTGGCTGAGCGTGGAACAACAAGAGCGAGCAACAGAGACTACAGATTGTAAATTCAAGTATTTTTTTCAATCTTATATTTTATCCTTCCATAATAGTTCAGAGGTGGAAAACATTTTAATCATATTCTATTGTCTTTCAGACTTTGTAGCAACCCTGAGGGACAAGGAGCTCGTGAGAAAACAGATCATTTTACATCCAAGCTGATTCAGACTCATGCCAAGAACAGCAAAGCCAATTGTGTACAGAATGGAAACTAAAGCTGAGTTTAAGAACTGACCCATATTATTGCTCAGCTGACAGCAGCCAGCTGGTCTGGAACATCTGAGTTCCAGCATCTCAACCAGAGGTTGAAATGGTTTCCTTATGTTAGCTGAGGTATAACATATCCTCTGTGGCTCCACTCAAGATTATGATGACCTCATTTACCTCAAGCCCTCACAAAACTACACAGAAATCCCAAGAGAAGATGTAAGAAGGAAGAAAATGACCTGGAAAAGCTGCCGTCACACTGGCAGCACATGTTGCACCCTGACCATATTTTCTGCATATATATTCAGTAGTTTATTAATATGTTTAATATAACCATTATGTGTTTAATTAATTCTATTGTTTAGAACAACACATCTAACTACTCTTGTTAAGGGACATCTGATCTGGGCACTACGTCAACGTTAGTGTCGGCAGTAGGGATGCACTGATCCACTTTTTTCACATCCGATACGATACCGATATTTGAAGTTTAATGTCGGCCGATACCGATACCAAAAACAGCACTGAAATATTACCTAAAAAATTGTTTTATAGTGTAAAAAACCCCCAAAAAACTGGAATCATTCTTCTGTGCATATGATTTGATTTCCATTTTCTTTAATAAAATAGGAAACAACCCAAATATAAATGTTATGACTTATTTATTTGAGAACTGTGCACAAAATCTTAAACCAAAAGTTCTCTGACTTGATGAAGATATAAAAAAAAGTGTAATTACCATTATCAAGTATCATCTATGTGATTTTTTTTTTGGCCTTTATACTGTAACGTGGAAAATATTTCACTTCTTTCCTTTGCTTCCATCAAAGTTAGCTGCTTCCCGCTGCTTCCTTTTTGTTTGCCGAGTCCAATAATCTCAGCATTTTCCTTGTTATGAAACTTCTGGAGGTGTTTCATTAAGTTGGTCGTGTTATAGTTAGAAGATTTAACACCGCCCCTCGAAAAATTTCTCCCACAAATATTGCACGCCATTGGGCAATATTGCCGTGTTGTGACGGCAGAGCATAGCATAGAGTCAGAATGAATAGATCTGCCCCTATATCAGGTGAATTGTCACAGATACCGATTATTTTATTTTTTTTTTATATCTGGACCGATACCGATAAAAATATCGGATCGGTGCATCGCTAGTCAGGAGTAGCCAGAAAGGAAAAAAGAAGAAGAAAAATTGCTAGAGGGTGATGGTTAATCTGTCTGTCCATGCCATGCTGCTCCAGAGAAAACAAAAAAAACATGTCATGTCGGGCAAAAAAAGTGTGTGTCAAAAGCAAATACGGATTCCTTTCTCTTTCGGGAGCGCAAAATAAATTTGCAACACAGGACACTCTGTGTGCTTCTGCCTTCATTTAAAATGTGTGTGTTTTTACCCCTCTGTGAAATCCCTTGCAGTTGTTGCAGGTTCCTTTGAGTAAGAAGCGGAAGTTCTGGCTGACCTCGTAAATGGAATGGGCCGTGCAGGACACGCACTCCAGAGACACCATGGGAATGGAGCCGCTCTGCACAAGCACCTATCACAAAACCCAAATGATAACAATAAGAGACATGACTCTGTACAAAATGTTTATTTTAATTAAAAAAATGCAGGGCAAGGTTAACACTGATGATTTTCACTTGTACTTTACACATGGACTTACAGTCTGAGTGGTGGACTCTGGTGGCATGCCCTCTTTGCTGATAGTTAACTTGAAAGTGTACTCAACATCTGCCTCCAGCTCGGAGCCGGAGATTTCCAACACAGGATCGCTTAAGCCAAAGCTGAGGTTCAGGGTAGCACAGTGGTCTGCAAACTAGGAACAGAAAGTTGTTTCAGTTCTTAGTTCAGTTTGTTTCAATACAAGCAAGAGCAGTCGTTGGAATAAGTCAGCTTTCCCTAACTTATGGAAAAACACACTTATTGGAATATAATAGCTGTAAAATAATGTAATTTTGTGGCTGACACCACACTCCTCTCTATCAACAGCGTGTCTTTCTGTCTGCGTGTGAATGTGTGCGACACCGTTAATGTGGGCTGCGTAATGGTTAGGGGTGTGGAGCAAAAGCACTGGCTGTGGAATGCTGACTATATCCCCAAACAGTTATACAATCTAAATGCCTGAATCTGTGTTCAGCTCACATAAACAAACACACACTCTTTAAGGCCATTTTCCTTAAGAGTTTAGTTTTTGTGGAGTTTAGCTCCATTCTACTGAACACATTCTACTCGTTTTCTGCTTAATGCTTCACAGTTCCGTCCACCGAAGCAGCAAGAAACACCAAAAACATGAAAATCAACACCAACTAACATTTCAGAGACACACTGACAGACATTTTCTCTGTTTGACGTCAATGCTTCTCAGCAGGCAGTGGTTTATCCGAAGCGTCCTTCTCTGTCCATCACAGCTCTGCTTTGTTATTCTTCGCTCTTACAAGCTGAATTAAAATAAATCCGGAGATTTGTCGAACAGTTTTTGTGTTGTACCCAAGGGCTTAAGTCAAAGATAAAACAAAAAAAAACTAAAGAAAAAACACAAAGAGAGTCTAAAGTGATTTACTGCTTTGATTCAACAGATAACAATGCAATATTTACAGGCAATTATAAGCAGCCGCACTTAGGAAAATAGTCCCTAAGTAACCAACAATGAGTTTTAAGCTTGCATTTAAAGTTAATCCCAAAATTTATATTTTCATTTTCAAAATGTGTGTTTTGACATTAGGTCAACTAGGGCTGAAACAATTAATTGGATTAATTGGAATGAATTGATTATTTCAATAATCGTCAACTAATTTTGTAATCGATTAATCGTTAACTGAAGTATACAGACACTAAATCATGCTTTTAGCTGACAGAGCAGTAAGCAGAGCAGTAATTATACCAACATTGTAAATAAAAAAAACCCAAACAAATAGAAACATTTTGCATTTTAGATAGAAAAATATTTTTAGTCTTTCAATATGCTCTATCCAGAACTCCTCATGTGGAAAAGTTTTCGTTTTACGTGGTTTTATTTCATTAAAAAATTCTACTCTATGCAATTATTAATCCATTAATTGAAAAAAACAATTAGACAAATTCATTGATTTGCAAAATAATCGTTAGTTGCAGCCCTAATATTAACATTTTCGAGTCCTGATTTCCATCTAATAGAGAATCTATGAAGGAAGATAATGATTATGGTGATGGAAAGGAGCCCTTCCAAAGATACCAGGAGAATGCAATTTAAAATATAGCATTAAAACGCTTCTGGGATTATTCAAAACATGTAGACTAAACTCAATGAATTAGAACTCCTTAAGCACCTGGCTACCTTGTCTTTTCTCAACAGATGTTTATCTTATTTTGTATCTGAAACAAAGTTTTTTGGTTTGATGAAAAAAGTAAAGTCCAAGTTTTACACTATAATAACTTTAATTCTAATGATAACAGTATCCCACTTTGACATCTTACTTTATCTTTTCTTCACCACCACATCTGATTCTGCTGCTTTAAACTGGAAACTTTCAAGCACTCAGATGCAGAAAAAGTGTAGTTTTTCTTATGCTAAACCTCACATTAGATGTACAGAATCACTACATAGTCCTGCACCAGATTAACTAGGCCACATCCAAATTTCCAACTAAATGCATTAGTCTTTTGCTAAGTTAAAAATATGCAAAACATTATAACACAAACAAATGACTGCAACCTCTAGGAGTGTTTTACAATTTAGAATATCATTGACTTGGACAACTTTATTGTCATTTTGTATAAACAGAGTGCATACAAAATTAAATTTAGTTTTATACAGCTCTCATGACATTTCCATCTTTTAAAGTGCAGCAGTGATCAAATGTAAACAGTATGGGAAAAAATTAGATATATATGGTGTGGTTTTGCAGTGTTTTGCTTTGGTGTTGTCAGTTTGATGCAGAGTCTGAGACATGATTCAGTTTTTTTCAACAGTTCAGCTGTCTGATGGCGGTGGGGAAGAAGCTGTTCTGGAATGTGCTGGACCTTTATCGACTGCATCGAAGTCTCTTCCCAGAGGGCAGCAGGAAGAACAGTCCATGGTGGGGGTGTGAGGGATCATTTATGATGTTATGGGCTCGGGACATGCGAGGCTGGGATGAAATGTCTTTTATAGAGGGAAGAGGAGCCCCGATGATCTTCTCTGCTGTTCTCATCACTCTTCTCACTTTCTTCCAGTCTGAGGTGCTGCAACCTCCACACCATACAGTGAGACAGCTGGTCAGAACGCTCACTATGGTGCTTCTCTAGAAGGTGGTGAGGATGGGTGGGGTCAGGTGGGCTCTCTTTATCCTCCGCAGGAAATACATGCGCTTTTGTGCCCTTTTGACCACTGAGGTAGTGTTTACAGTCCAGGTGAGGTTGTCAGTGATGCGCACCTCCAGGAATTTGGTGCTGTTGACCACCTCTACAGCTGAGCTGTTGATGACCAGTGGAGCGTGGTTAGGCCGGTTTTTCCTTAAGTCAACAATGATCTCCTTCATCTTCTCCATGTTCAGGATCAGGCTGTTATCTTTGCACCAGTCCACCAGCTGCTCCACTTCCTCTCTATAGTTCGGTCGTTGTCGTCTTTGATGAGGCCCACCACCGTGGTGTCGTCTGCAAACTTCACGATGTGATTGGTGGTGAACCTGGGAACGCAATCATGAGGCATCAGGGTAAACAGTAGGGGGCTCAGAACGCAGCCCTAAGGGGAGCCTGTGCTTATGATGATGACATCAGAGGTGTTCTGTCCAACCTGGACTGACTGAGGTCTGTTGGTGTGGAAGTCTAACAGCCAATTGCAGCGGGGTGTATTGAAGCCCAGCTGTTCGAGTTTTCCTATCAGATGCTGTGGGATGACTGTCCTGAAAGCTGAACTGATGTTGGAGATCGGCCTGTTTTCCAGTGTAGTCCTGTTTCTCTGACTGTGACTGGCTGGATGTGCTCTCTTCATCCTCTGAGATGGGAGCTGGCTCAGAGCTCGTCTGTCTGGCTGCGTGTTTCCTGGATGGGGCCGCCCTTTACAGTTGCCTTTTTATCTCTGCTTCTGTCACCTTGAACTCCAGTCGGCTTCATTAGATGGCACTGAGTCTGGTTCTGCTGGAGGTTACTTCCTGTTAAAGGGAGTTTTTCCTCTCCACTGTCGCTACAAGCATGCTTAGTGTGAGGGATTGCATTCAAGTCAATTAAGTCGATGCAATCAACTGGTTTTCCTTAGATAGAAAACTTGGATTAATCTATCTGACTGGATGATCTAGTGAACTGTAAAGTCCCTTGAGGTGACATGTGTTGTGAATTGGCGCTATAGAAATAAACTGAATTGAATTGAACTGAAGTCTAGGAACAGCATCTGCACGTGGGTGTTCTTCTCCTCCAGGTGTGCCAGGCTCAGGTGGAGAGCAGAGAGGATGGTGTCCTCAGTGGAGCGGTTTAATGGGAAGGCGAACTGGAACGGGTCAAATGTTGGGGGAGACTGGAGGCGATGTGTTCAATTACTGTTCAGGCCAAAACACAGACCTTGCACTGTTTGAAGGGAAAGCCTTTGCAAAGTCAACAGCAGTGCAGGTTGAATGATGAGCAACAGAAAAAAAAGGACGTGAAAAACAGTTGAATGGAATATACCACAGATGATCTTGGAATTCTTTCTGCTTGCAGCTCTAGTTTTGTTTGTATATAAGCAACCCACTGACACACAAGTCTTGACATTTTTAGGCAAATACCTTAGATGTAGTTTCACACTCCCATAGATAATACAGTGGAGACTGGTTGTCTGGGTCCATGTTGGGGTCGTAGGATTGCTCTGCGCTGAGCTGCAGGTCCTGAGTCCTGGGCCAAACCCTGTGACTTCCCCCCTCGATAATTGGCTTCAACCTGATAAAAAAAAAAAAAAATTGATCAAATTTTCAGATAAAATAGAGAGAAACTTGCTAATGTGCAGGAGTGATACATAAAACCTTCCAAGGAGTAAATGTTGTAATAAGCAATAGGACATTTTTATTCTGCACATCAAGGAAGTCTTTTTCTTTCAAACTCAAATAAAACTGAAAATAATAACTTACAGTATTTGAAAAAGTAGATACTTTGTAACATGGATGGGGTTCGCTTCTTCCACTTGGTGGAATTTGCAATCAGGGTTTTAATTTATTCTCTTTCAAATAAAAATAAAACAAACAGCTGGAGGCCATGCTCATCTCCTCTACTCTCTATAAGGAACAAAGACGCATAAATATAAAGGATGTTTTTGTACTCACTTAGCAGCCACGATACTGAGTTCCAGATAAGCATCCTTCCTTAGAGGCACACCTTCATATGCCAGAGAAAAGACTAAGCAGTAGTTCCCTGCTGCCAAAGCCCTCTTCGGCAGCAGCAGCTGTAGCCGCTGCACATCCACCTCCACAGGCAGGCGGACTGCTTCACTGGTAGGAATCTGAGACCTCAGGTTGGGGGGTAGAGGGCTCTCTCTCTCTCTCATTAAATCTTCACAGGAGGACTCTGGAAAAACCTGCCATAGGTAATGAGCTCTGTAGTGAAAACAGCCCTTTAAGTCCACTATGGCTTCTGCTGAAATAGGCTGAGAACGCCAAAGAACCAGGCGGGACTGAGAAATCTGAACGTCTGGCTCCTCACAGTCCAATTCTCTGATGTTAACCTCCACCTTGTCCCAATCCGAGCTCACCTGGTTACTGCAGTTTACCTGTCAGGGAAGGAGAAAAGAGCTAGTCAAAAAAAAAAAAATAACAAGACAGAATTTACATTTAAACATTCCAATCCATCAATCCTTGAAATTTAAAATGACCAAGATAGACTCTTAAGTAAACATTTCACCTTTAAGAATTTTGTTACAACACATTTCAATGTGTTTTAGTGTGACCAACAAAAGGAAGCACATCATTTTGAAGCAGAACTAAAGAAGTACAACACTGTGAAAGCTTGGCTTACATTGGTGTTCAGTCCTATCTATTCTGCCACTCCTAAATAAAATCCAAAGACACTTAATTGGTGAAAAGGTTTGACTGTGTGTAGCTTAAGGGGAGCGGGGCCTAGTGGTTAGGTCATTGCGCCTGGAATCCAGAGGTTCTGAGTTCAAGTCCCACTCCCACGGACTGACACTCTGGTTCCCTGAGCAAGACCCTTAACCTCAGACTGCGCACAATGGCAGCCCACTGCTCCCCAAGGATGGGTCAAATGCAGAGAGTGAATTTCGTTGCTATGTACTTGTGACAGTGTAATGACAATAAAAACGCTGGGGGAAAAAAAAAAAAACTTCACATGAGTATAAAAGCAGCTGTTTTATTGGGACCTCATAGGATTTCATAGTACGTTAGTGAACAACAATAGAAAAAAGCATACAGCTCAGAGATAATTCACACACAGAGTGCTGTTTTATCCATCCTCTGAAAATGGAGAACAGTTAACCTAAACTCTAAACCTAAACCAAGCAGGCGAAAATGTGACATTCTGTCACAATTTTGAAATATTAGATACCCTGACCACACCATCCCAACCAAAACTAAATATAAGAACAAAGTAGAAGATAAAAAAGTCAAAAGATAACTCATGTCTCTGCTGATAAAAAAAAAAAAAAAAGCAATACCATAGCATGATGCTGCCATCACCATGTTCTGGAATATTGTGGTCCCAAACATGGTGATGGCAGCATAATGCTATGGCAATGCTTCTTTTTTCAGCAGAGACATGGATTATTTTTTCAACTTTTTTATCTGCCACTTTGTTCTTATATTTGGTTTTGTCAAGCCTGCGGTTCTACTTTTAGCTAATTTCGTAGTTTTGAGATTCCTAGTGCTCACTTGTGTTGTGGTCTTTAGTATTCCATGAACGTAGATTGTGATTTGCCCTGATTAGTTTCTACATGTAGGCATTCTGTTTAGTACTCCAGTTGTTTTACCACATTTCCCTCTGCATATTTCCATCAGAGATGAAACTCAGTGTGTTCATTAGACCCATATGTGCTCAATCTAGCAACCAATCTCCTCAGTATAAAGATTCCCAGCTATTCTTTGCTGGTTTCTACTGTTGTGCTCGCCCTAACTTATGTTTTCAGTTGCACCTTGTTGTTCCATGTTCCTCTCATGTCCTTAAGTTCCTAAGTATACATCATTACATTATCGTTCCGTTATGTTTCCTACTGTGATTGGTGCACCTCAAAAATAACAGAATAAGATTGTCAGAGATGATAGGAAGGTGGAAAGGACTGGAGATTGGGGCTGAGTTACATTCTGACACAGCAACAACCTTAAATATGGGAATATTTTTGATCAAATCAAGTTTATATTACAATAACCAGTCAAAGTCCAACCCTAAATGCAATAAAGATTCCATCCCTGCAATTTGAGCTTGAGCTAATTTCTGAAACCACACAATAAACATTTCTGTCTAAACTTGAGATCAGCTCTTTTCCTTCTACCTCATAATGATGTGCTTCTTTGTTATAAAAAAATTAAGTTTGTGGCTGGGATGTAACAAAAAAACTATAGATAAAAAACTGTTGGAAGCATAAGGTTATACATACCTGGACCTGATAATGTTGCGCATTACTGTACTTATAGTGAACAGGGTCGGTGTTGTTGTTGGCTTTTACAAAGCCATCCCCAAAGTCCCATGTGCAGTTCACTGGGCTAGATTTAGGAGTAATCGAGACCATAAAAGTGATTGTCTTGTTGATGAAAGTATCCTGCGGCATGGCATACAGGTTAGTAGAATTGATCTTTGTCTGCACTTGTATGCGCTCGGTGATGTTCCGACAATTTATGCTATTGAAAGCTCCCAGATAAATAATCAAAGTGCCTGGTTGTTCCGGGGTGTAAGACACCTAAAATCATAGAGATAGACAAACAATTAAGTGGGTTAATAGTCGTTCATCTTGTTCTGACACTGATGTTAAAATCTGAGAATATTAAATGTGTGAACAATCAAACCTTTTTCAATTTCACAAAATGGACTTTTAAGTGAGGCATGTCAAACGTCCACAAGAAATCAACAGGTTCCCCCTTCTTGATGTCAGCAGTATATATCCTCGTCTCTCCAACGGGAATGGCTGGTTGGATTCCCTGGATTGAAAGCTCACTCACTGGCTCCATCACCACAATCTGGACGTTGGTTTTTTTACAGTCGATCTGGTTTGTCATGAAAAAAAAAAACATAATTTTAAAGTTATTAAGTGTATAGTGCAGTTTGAATGACAAAGAAAGGAAAAGATGGAAAAAATCATGAGCAAAAAAGAAATAAAGACAGGAAAGGAGAGTGGAGGAAAAAAATAAGAAAGGAAAAAATAAAAATTAAAGAAGGTAATAAAGGACAAAATATTTTTCTATCCTCTGATGCTGTTTTTCTATACTTATCCAAACCTTGAAAGGGACTAAAAACAATTCTTATAAATTTTAGACTTATATATTTTAGTCTGGTTATAACAAATTATAAGGACGTAACCTTGTATTTAATGTAACAGTTAACCTGATTATATTGTTCACACTCATGGGGAAATCCAGGTATTAGAGTAATTATAATATTTTTACATGAACCCCAGCTTGAACAAACATAAGGTGTGACTGCAGATCAAGAATAACGTGTCTGAAAATTAAGACGTTTCCAGATGCTTTTCACCATCTTGTATGGCAGTAAAAGCAGTTTATAAAGTCGAAAAAGCAATGCCTTTTTCTTCATCTCTTTCACAACAAAGTCGACTAAAAAATACATCAAAATATGTTACTAGCAAAATACCAGGTCCTTTAAAAACAAAAAAAAGGTAAATGAAGAACACAAAGCCAGCAAAGAATAGAGGGGACTGGATTCAGGACGCTGTAAAGTAAAGTAAAGACGTTTTAAGTATATTTGCTCTTAACCTGTTAACTGTAATGACCCGACCGCAGGCTGCATGTGGCGTACCCAAATTTGCAGCATCATCCTACCACAATAAAGCTACTGTCCACTATTAAAGGGCTTTATATGGCAGGCTAGAGCCTACCAAGATCTAGAGAACAGCAACTGAATTAAGTTATGTTTTTTTTAGGCGTTTATAAATCATTTAATTGATTGTAGTGTGGACAGTTGACAGGTGAATTTGAGCAGGCAAACACAGTGATCTTCCAAATAAATAAGTATTTCTACCTTTCAAATAAGATAATTAGACATCATCTTATTGAGATAACAAATCATTTTTTCTTACTTAAGTATACATCTTCATATCCCATTGGATAATCAAGGCAAAATACATTTATTTTATATAAAATGTTGACATTGTAGAGAGATAGGTATGTCAACGATGTATGTAAGAACTTGAGGATGTCAAGGGCAACCTTTAACTTTATATATATGTATCACATGGAAACAGGGGAAGAGTTCTTGTTACTCTTCTTTAAAGTATGTAGATTTGTGAAAACATTTAATAAACCATAACATTTAAATTTACTGCAGGGAAATGCATGAGACTGAATTCCTAACATTAATTGTACTATTGGACTGATGTATACTCTGACAATCAAAATGAAACAATATAGGTATATTTTAATAAACCAGTCTGTGTTTATCTTACCTTGTTGCATCCCATCAGATTCATCATGTAGGTGCCTGCCCTGCTGAAGTTCTGAGTGAAGTTTTTGTTTGCCTGAAGGTAGATCGTTTTCCCGTTGTCGATGCTGAGGGTTAAGTTGACGTCCGTAGCTCCAATCACATAGGGGGTGAACACCACATTTTCGTTAACTGCTACCAGCTTCTTACTCACCTTCAGTTCCAATGCTTTAATCGCATCCTGAACAATGAACTTCCTTGAAATGGATTCACTGCTAATGTTATTGGTGGCATTGAGCGTGACGGTGGCAGTTTTTGGCTCAGTAAAATCCACAAAGATTTTCTTTCCTGATTTAGTTTTTCCTTCCACCAGCCATGTCCACCTCACATCAGTTCCCATCTTCACCTTCCCCTCAAAAGAGACGTTAGCTCCGGTTTTCACATAAAGCTGATCCTCTTCATTGGGTCCTGAGAAACTTAACCCAGAAATCATATCTTGCACGTGGATGGTATTCGTTACGTTTGCTGAGCTCAAATCATTGAAGACAGTTACAGAAACTTGTTTTAGGCCTGGACTATTGAAGGTGTAGGTCAATGACGGCTTGGTCCACTGTAGATTTCTTCCATCCACAGACCACTGATACTGCAGATCTGAACCTTTCGTGATCTCTACTGTCAGGTTTGTTGAAGCTCCAGTGGCAACTGGGTTATTGCTGATTTTTAGGAAAACATCTGCTGGTGGTTCAAAAAAATTGATGGTTTTGTTGACCACAAGGTGACCCAGGAGGTTCTCTGCTCGTAGAGAGATGTCGCAGGGTCCTGGCTTTGGGATGTTCAGCTCCACAGTCTTCCCACTTGCATTAAATGAGCTGTCAGGATCAAGTTCTGTGACAATGCTCCAACTAAATGTCATGTTTGTGCCCTCCTTCAATCCTGCTTGAAGGCGGAGACCACTGTTTGTTTCATGGCAACAGCTTTCCAGTGCAGCGGTTCTGCCCTCTTTCTCTTTCAAAATCTGCAGACCCTCCAGCCTTCGTTGGACAAACAAGGAGATACTTGCTTGGGCTGTTCCCACGTCATTCTCTGCTATTACAATGATGTTAAAGGTGCCAATGGAGCGAAAGGTGTAGAACATGGTGTGATTTCCTAGGATTGAGGTGCAGCGGTCACACAGAATCCAAAAATATCGTACACCATCTCCCTCCTCCTTGTAGGCCTCAAAGTGGACTGAATCATTAAGAGGGACATTTACCAAACTAGAGTTGACCCTCAGTCTTAGGATCGGTGCAAGCACAATAATCTGTAGAGCAGTCTCGTTATGACTAACACTGTTGTCAGCTTGAAGTCTAATGTTATACTTCCCAGAGATGTTGTAGGAATGGAGGACACGTTTACCTCTAAGCACACTTCCATCTCCAAAACTCCAGGTGTAAATGACATCGGAGGCCAAGGAAGAAGTTGTGAAAGCGTATGGAGCACCCCGTGACAAGTTATTGTAATTTGTCCCATTGTGATGAATCAAGATTGGTCCAACTGGTGCTAGAATGTCAATAACAGCACTGGCGTTATTGGCAGAGATGTTGTTGAAGACATAAACAGTTACCAGATAATGACCTGGCTTTTTATACTTTGTCACAACATTTCCAGAGCCATGGATGAGGAATGGACTTTCCTCTCTACCAAAGTCCCACCGATAGCTGTAGTTGAACTCAGGCTCAGCAGTCACTCTGAAATATATTTCTTCTCCAACGGTATAGTGGGATTTATCAGGGATGAAGCTGATGTTTGTCAAAGCCGGCTGCACACACACCCAGTTGAAGAAATTAGCTTTAGTGGCTTTGTTGACTCCACTTGAAAGGAGCAGAGAGAGGTGGTAGTTCCCACTGGACTGGTAGGTGTGCGAGACCATGGGGTTGCCTTGAAAAGTTTCATTGGGGCTACCATCCCCAAAACTCCACTGATAATAGTGAATTGTTGCATTACCAGAGACCTGTGCATGAAAGACCACTTTGGTCCGCTCTTGGACACATCCTGCAGGCTCCATCCTTATGACTTGTAAAACATACACATGAACCGGAAGGATTGTCCAACCGGAGCTCACCGCATTCTTGGCCGTCACGTTTACTGTGTAATTGCCCTCTTTGATGTAGCTGTGCGACATCTGAGGTTCAGATGTGGTGTATATGGTGCCGTCCCCCATTGAGAACGTCCAGGTGATGTTGTTACCAGAACCCAGGTGCGCCCTAACAGTAGTGCGGCTTTGGAGTTCTGTGGGAGATGAGCTTTGAGCGGTGAGGTCTTCGATCTCCTCGTACACAAATATCTCTGCACAGGCTGATGTGAAACTGATGGTGTTGTTTACTGATACACAGACGTTGAAGACGCCACTCTCTGAGAATGTGTGTTCCACACGGCGGCCTTGTTGGAGGGCGGAGCCGTCCCCAAAGTTCCAGTCGTAGTGAATGCCATACGGTGAGGGCAGAGGATGGGCCTCAAATTCAGCCAACTTTGTTGCGAGCAGAAACTGCGGCTCTGTTTGTATGTCGACACGAGTCAGGATGCTGTAAACACTCATGTTGATGCTCTGGCTGATGTTCTCATAGCGATTGGATACTGACACCAGTGCTGTGTAAATACCTGAAACAAACAGGGCAATAAAAAATAGTAAACTTAATGTTTTCTGTATGGTATCTGTTGGTTTATTCTTATCATCAAGATTTTTTGACATAAACATTGTTAAAATTGACAAATTAACACAGATATAAACAGAATTTATATTTCTTATTTACAAATAAGTAGTAAAAAGAAAGAAATAACAGTTCCATGTAAAGTGAACTGGATTGGATCTGATATCAAATCATTCATTCCGAACCAGCTGATTAGTCATCATCGTAGCCAATATCCGACCAAGGCATCAGGTTGGTTCATCTCTAGTTTTTTTAAAAGAGAACTGCAAAAACAAACTGCCTGATTGAACTTTTTGTTATCCCAACTTTTAAAAGTTAACAAAAAAAAAGTTCTAGAAAGTTTTTATCTGCTTTGAGGAATTAAGCCATTCATACTGCTGTCTACCAAAACATCCTAAAGGCGAATGTCCACCCAACCGTTCTTGATTTTAAGCTAAATCCAACTTGGCCTCTGCAGCAGGACAATGATGCAAAGCACAACACCAAGTCTACCTCCAAAAGGCTGATGAAAAACAGAGTAAAAGACCTTGTAAGGGCCTTATAGTATGACCTTAACAAAGCTAATCATACTGGAAAACCCTTAAATTTGTCTAAACAATAACAATCCTGCAAAGATGATGCTGTAAGAGACTCACTGCATATTATTGATCAAGTCATTTCAGATGCTGCTGCTAAGGGTGACCCAACCAGTTATTTTGTTTAAGGTGCAATAATTTTTCTATACAGGGAAAACCTTTACTCAAAACTCCATTTTGCATTCATTTGCAATGTCTTTGATAAATACTTAAGTTTGTTTCAAGGTCTTAAAAACCTTAAAGTGACAAACATGCAAAAAAAAAAAAAAAAAAATCAGAAAGAGGCAAAAAGTTTTTACATCACTGTGATTAATACCAATTGAAGTCATTTTAATGTCATCCGTTACTGAATTGAAAAAAATCACAACTTGGATTAAAATTGTTGTTTCAATATATAATAAAGAATTATATCTATTGAAATCCTTACTGAACCTTTATAACATATAGCTTTTATGAGTTTTATGGTTTCCAAATGATCCTGTTTTTTTTTCACGCATTATTTAAATGTTTTGATGCCATCAAACAGAATACCAGTAAATATTCTAACCAAGGGGAAAAAACTGATTAGTTTCTTTATACCTTGTGTAATCTGAAGAACATTTTCTTTTGAATTTGCAAATTGAATTACTTAGTAAAAATGATTAACAAAAGAAAAAAAGAAAAAATGATAATAATATATTTCTTCCAAGAAAATAGAAAGTAAATCGTTTACTTCAAACCCTGGCCCAGACTTCAGCTCTAGTTGCATTTGCTTATCTGACAGGTTCAAGAAAGAGGCCATACCTGGCTGAGAGTAGATATAGGTGATGTTTTTGCTCAAGAGGATTTGATTAGGGGAGGCTGGACAAAGGAGAGAAGGAGAATATGGAGGCTTTGACTCAAATTCCTCATATCCGCCATCACCAAAAGACCATCTGCAGAGGAAAAGACATGATGAAAGGTCAAAAAGGAAGATATCAACCTTTTCACACTGATTGATGCTGTAAACTCCAAGAGACAGTTTGTGTACAAAATATTATACATAGTGGACTGGAAAATGTGAATCTCCTCAACCAATAAGATCAATGGAGGGTTTGGAGAACAATCAATTCAGAACTTGAAGGCTCTTTAGAGAAGAAAGAAATAAGCATAGAGTAAGAGAAAGATTGCTAAACTGAAGGAAGGTTAGAAAAGGTTGAAAAGAGTAAAACAAATGGGGGAAAGGACAAGTTCTGGAGAAACAGTTGCACAGAGGAAAATCCTTGTCAGCAATCTTTCCTGACCACATAGTTATAAATTCAAGGCTTCGACTGCTGTGGTGCTATTATGGCACACAGGAAGCTTAAAGCCGAGAAAAGAATGGAAATAGAAAAACAGAATTGGGAAATGACAACTTCTTCACTTCATTAATTAAAAAAAATAGTTAACAACAAAAAAAGACGATGATTACAGGCATGTTTCAAAAGTTGTATATCATCAATTTAATGACCACATGCCCGTTTCTCCAACGGATCCTACCGGAACGTGGCTGGCACCGACATGTCCACGACGACGGAGGTGGTGAGAGTCTGATTGGACCCCTGAGGGACCACATCTGGTACCCCCTTCACTGTGAGGTTGGCCATTGGCTGCAGTCGGTCCACAGTTATGTTGAAATGTTTCACCAGTGTGCTGACATGGTTCGTTGCTGTCACCTGGAAGAGATGCAGGAGAGTTCCAGAGAACTTTTCAGTCTGGTGTCACTTCCAGCTCTAAAATTACAAGATTCTGATAAAAAAGGAAAATATAATTTTCTAGCATAATATGTTAAACAACATTAAGAAGCTTTAACTAAAACATTTAGACATTAGAATAGTCTGGTAGATCAAGGGTACCAAAAGTTATTTTTTTATCGGCCCACTTTCGCATCATCATGTCTTTGAAAGGACATGCTTCGGTGGTGCAGTGGTTATAGGCTATAAATTTACTATTTATTTTGAAGTTTAGCCATTTGACACAGTTTAAAAAAATGTGCCGTTGCTTTTTGATATGATAAGCCTTTTTGGCTCCTCAGGCCTGGAGAAATTTGATTTGAGCAGCAGGCCTTGAGTTTTACCAGTGTGATGCACATGCAACAAAAACTCACGGTGAGCTTGTAGATGGCAGCATTCTGGTAGATCACGTTGAGGACACTGTTGAAGTAAGTGAAGTAGGGCTTATCGTCCACAGTCCATTTGAATGTTGGATTAGACCCTTTAACCACTGAAGCAGTATAGCTCTGAAAGAAAGGGAGGAGGACACTGTCACTTAAATCATATATGGTCAATCAGCACAACAGGCGGCCAAGAACCACAAACTTACCACCACTGAGTCCATCAGGACCCTGTGTTCTGGGTCTGGCTTCACCACCAGTCCTTCAAGTGGTTCTTCAAGGTGAACAACCACAGTCAGGCTTGATTCGGTCACATTATTATGAGCCTCCAGCTCTACCTTCACTGGACCGCTCTTTTCCTCTCTTTTCAGACTCAGATCTAACACTGCATACATGAAATGCTGTGAGACCTTAACCTCTGACCCAGGGCTCCACCCAGGCTGACAGACAGTTTGACTGGAAAATAATTCAGTCGGGCATTCTGACTGGAAGGTCACACTATGATTGGTGCCTAGACGAGATACCCTCGTCTCATATTGAGAATGAACGCGGAGAACGAGCCGGGTGTTGTTTGGCTGCATGTAGAGGGTGCCATTGTTTGGAGGGTGGAGGATCGTCAAACCCAGGGGAGGTACTATTTGGAGTGGACACGATGCTGAAGAAGGGTAGGATGGCTCAGTGGAGGAAACCTGAAGCAAGAAAGAATCATTTTCTGACAATAAATCAAACCTGAACAAGCTAAACCTCTAAGGCCACACATTTCTAAGTGGCCTCTCTATGCGCGAATCATCTGTAAGATACATGCAGGGAAATTATATGTAAATCGATGACTTACCAGCAGGCTGTAGAGTCCAGGCTGGGGTAGACCGACAGACAGCTGCGCTCCCTGAAGCCGGGTCTCATTTTGTCCCACATAGAGCACTCTGATCAAGCATGTTTCTTCCTCCAGCCAGCCTCCCTTACCATTCTTCACAAAATTTTCCACGTTCAGATCTGAGAAATCTACCAACTCTCTGGTGCTGTTCATCCAGAACCACTCCGATAAGTTCAGGGCTAAAACAGGCTGTCGCCACAACGACTGTGGGGAAGACTGACACTGAAGAAGAGATGATGGGCCACTGTCATGTTGCAGAGCGATAACATCACCAGGGAACACCATGATGTCCTCCAGCTGGTCTTGTATCTGCAACCATATCCACACATTAATCTAACAAAGAAAATACAAAGAAAAGTCAAACCGAGCTTAAAGGCAAAAGCAGGTCCTTCTCACCAATACATGTCCTGGGCCTGCTGGGAGACTGAACACTATTTCATTCGTTAAGGTGTATTTAGGCCTTGATGCCCCAGGTGGCAGATTGTGACCAGGCGTGCAGTTAGTACAGGAAGTTGAGTGGCATGGATCTGACAAGGCCAGGCAACGACCCTTGAAGGGACACCATTGCTCTGCTGGGGGGCATGATGGAGGATCTTTGGTCAACGTGTGACTGGGGACACAGACAGCAACTGGAGAGCAAGCCGGACCCCCGCAACCTGAGACAGAAAACAGATGTGACTGCTGATAGAGACAGTTTAAAAACTTATCTTGTCAGCCACTGCATATCAGATTGATTTTCTGACCAGATACATGGAAATAAGGTCACGATAACAACCTTTCTATGAAAGGTGTTACTGTGGGTAGAAGACTCAAGAGGAGTTATTATCAGAACCTGAGAGATGCTAAAAAAAGTCAAAGTAAAACTTTCTAAATACTCTGCAGGAACAGAGATATTTGTTTTTGATGCAACAAGAACAAGGATAAAATTTTGCTTTGCCTCCAAATATTAAACTTTATGAGAATCTCAGCTGCTGAACTAATGGATGTCACACCCACAAAAGAAAGCACAACGCCAACACAGTAGCTGAGGGGATTAATAAGGAGGAAGAGGAGTGCAAAACGCATTATATTACTGAGAATCATCATGCGAATGTTCATATTTTCTTATATACTTTTCTCTGCCAGCTGATCCTCAAAACACCCTTCACATGATTGATCAATGTATACTGTAGATCAGGGGTCTGCAACCTGCGGCTCCAGAGCCACATATGGCTCTTTGGACCCTCTCCAGCGGCTCTTAATAGTGGCTAAAGTGTACATAAAGAGCTAAATAATTTACTGTAATATATACCGGTATCAATAGCTTTAGCGTTTTTTATAAGATGGAAAAGAATGAGATTAATAGAACCAGAAATATGTTTTAAGAGACCTTTTTCTATGAATTAGCTTGAAAATTATACGTTTTAACATAAAAAATTGATGAATTGATTGTTTGAGATGGCAACAACTAATTTCCTATACAAGATTTTAAAAAAATTGTATATTTTGCGGCTCTGAACAACTTTTATTTGGTCGTACTCTGGGCAAAAGGGCTCTTTGGATATGAAAGGTTGCAGACCCCTGCTGTAGATTATTGTATAGACCAGGGGTCACCGACTATTTTAAGGCTGAGGGCTACTTTATGGGTACTGAGTCATAGGACGGGCTACCAATACTGACCTATGAACTAGAGGAGTCGGCGTTCACCTGAACTTCATAGATAATAAACATATTTCTATTGTTTCTTTTCATGTTTAATTTGCTTTTAGATATTCTCATTATGAAATCCATATAAATGCTCAAATTTTCTAATTTATTGATATGATAAAATGCTTCATAAATGCTTCAAAATAAGAGCTTCAGTAAAAAATAACATTTCAGATTTAGTCCACTGGTGAATTGTTCTGTTTTCAAAAGATGCTGAGGGCACCCCATGTTGTCCTTGAGGGCCCCTTGGTGCCCACGGGCACCACGTTGGTGACCCCTGGTATAGACCTTTGAAGAATTAAATGTACAGATCTGACATCAGGTGAAATTATCTTCCTACTTAACTACACTCATCATACTAATGTTTCTGGAAATGATGCAAGAAAGAAGTTCTGCCTAGACGTGCCAAGAACAAATAACATCAACCACAGGGCTGGAGGAGAAAGAAAAAAACTGTTTAGCTTCTTTTGGACTATATAACAAGCTTCAGCATAAAAGCTTTAAGAAGCTATTTAAAACAAAAATCTCAGCTGTTTAATTAGTTATCTTAAACAGAGAAATAGACTTTGATGGAAGCAGATAATTTCACCATTTCACACTAACAGCAGCAGGTATTCAATTGAGTGTATCAATGTATATATATATATATATATATATATATATATATTTACAACACCCTGCTTTTTTGCAATTTCTCTATGTTTTATCGGTTTTATCTCCATTCACGGACTTTCTTCTTGTTCTTTTACCCAACATCTTTTGACAGGGAGGGTCAGTATAAATGAATATGTGTGTAAGTGGAGGTGTTGGCTCAGGTGGTCTATGTTCATGTGTGATCTGTAACCCCTGCTGTTTACAAGTTGATCTACTGGGTAGCATGACTCACTAGGTAGCAGCAGGTGTTGGCCGGGGCATTTGGGTCTGTAGGTCTGGAATCTGATGTGGACTTGTGAGCTCAGGTTCCTGGTGACAAACTCCAAAGAGGACAGACGGCCTGCCTGAACAAAGCTCATTGCAGGAAACAACAGCATCTGAGAGTGTGAAGAAAGAGAAAAAAGAAATGTGAAAAAGTGTGACAAAAACTATGAATAAATAAACAAGAATAAATTATTCGTTACCTCTATGGCATGGCTGGGAGGTTGTGGAACAGTGAGGAGAGTAGATGATAAAGGATGCATTGGACTTTGGGAAGAAAAGACTGTCATGCCCAACATGTACACTCCGGCATCTGGAACACGCACTAAAGAGGGAAAAATCAAGTGCAAACATTAATTTATCATGCAACAGGATGCGGTATTGTGCCATGCATGTGCTCTGCAGACAGAGAGAGCAACCTTTAGAAGTAGGGGTGGAGTATCCAGTTTAAAAAATATAAAGCATAATTGCTCTGCAAGTGCTTAGCTGTAGCTATAGCTGATCGTGAAACGTATTACTGGATCAATCAGCTTGCATGTTAAGTGGAGATATGAATGTCCTAACATGAAAGAAAGGACAAAATGAATAGCAGATTTAATTAGCAAAGACACAACACACACACAAAAAAAGATTTGGTGGCAACAGAGAATAAAAAAGTTACTAAGTCCACTTATGAAAACTCCTTGTGAGAACCCTGGATACAGGACAAAACTGGACATGGGGATGCAAACATCCAAAGGACTGCAAATATTAGACAGCAGGTTTCAAAACGAGTTTTCAAATGTCAGTGATGTCTTAAAGTGACAGAGTCAGCTGTTTTAAAGTAGAGGAACAAGCCTGCTCTCCTCCCTTCTTTTATCTGCTCCTCACTAAACCTGAGCCCATCAACCCACCTAAGCTAGGAGACCTTTGAATGGCAGCATGAGATCAAGGAAACAGGAAATTGAAATAATAATGTTGGATATTTCAGTGATATTATTGAGTAGATTTAGGCCACTTCTTTCTATTTTTCCTTAATCACAATGAGTCAAACCATCCCCTTGGGCTTAACTGCTATGGCCATGGGTCTGAGCTGGAATGCCAGTAAAAGTCAGTCCAATGGGACAAACAAAAGGAAACCAAGTAAGCACTGAAGCAGGGAATAAGAGAAATAACTAAAGAGGACATAAATGCACACATGAATAGCTGCCACAGCACCACTAAATGTAAACACAGCAGTAACAACTTGTTTAAGCTTTTTTTCATTAGACTTTCCCATTGTCATAGCTCTGACACAAAATAATTGTCCACCACAACTCCTAGCTTGAGCATTACAATTCTTCAAATGACCCTTAGATGGGATAAAACTATATATAAATGAATCTATTAAACTTAAAATGTAACTGAAGAAAATACCAAAGATGAAAATAAACATGCATTACAAGCCAAAACGGCATATTTAGACTTTTAGAAAAAAATCTTTATTTTTACCAATTTCTGAAATCATTCAAGTCTAGATGCACAAAGCACACCGCAGTTTGTTAGGTTATTTATCAAATAAATATGTCTACCTATTGACAATGTTAATGACAGTCAACAGTGCAGAGCTGGAATCTACTGTCTTGGTAACTACTTCAGGACCAATGGATTCTAAGAAAAACAAGTGGATGGCTACACTTCAGAATGTTAAATCAAATTCCTCATACAAGAACTAATCTATACAAATTGTGCTCTAATTATAAGAGAAGTGTTCAGAAATGGCGACCCAGACTGAGATTGATTAGATGTCATATTAAGGGTGCAAGCACAATTTGAATCTTTGTAAAATTCATTAAAAAATCAAGCCAGCATATAGAGGTTGTGGTGAACTGGAGAAAATTAGCATTTGTATTGAGTGTGTCTCTTTTGAATATGTTTGGTAATTGTCTGTAAGCATACCTTGGGGATTGTATTGGCAGACATAAGCCCTTTTCGAGTCACAGAGGTGTGAGCTGGTCTGACCGTTCTGATCGAACGACACACACACGTTTCCAGGAGAGATCGATGAGTGGGGCTGCTGGCCCTCTTCACCCTCCTGAGCTGCTGACCCGTTAACCCAGCGTAGCTTCCCTGGTGAGTTAACATCACTCAAGCCCAGCCAAATGCCTCGTTCCCTGCTGCAAAAAAACATCACCAATAAAAAAAAAAAAGTTTAAACCGAAATGCATAGAGAATTGAGCTTGCTTTCTTGTTCACAATACAGCAAAAGTAGACTTAAAAACTTCATTAAAAATCGATTGTGCAAGAGGCTTTAATTTATTTCTCAACTTGCTCAAAATTCAATGATTACTGTCAGAAAAAATACAACATTGTAATTGGTAATTAAGAGGATAAAACTGGGCAACAGTTAAATAAAGAACCTTGCAATCTCCTGAATAAATTTTAATTTTTTATGTTGTGAGGTGCCTACACAGCTTGATGAACACCCCACTCTCCTTTCCCGAACCACAACACAGATGAGCAAAAGGAAATTAACCTTTCTTTGACTATTGTGCAACAATATAAGATAATAATTTAGAAAAAACAGGCTTATCGAAAAGTGTCATATCACTAATAAAAATGTCTTATATAAGCAGGGGGTGGGTGGGTAGTGGAAGAGGAGACAGAGGACAGGCTTTTTTTTATTATTTACTCAAAACGAAGAGAGCAGGGCCTCCTGGTGGGATGTTTAGCTCTTAATGCAGCTGTGCTTTCACAGATGTCTTTCTTACAAAGTTCTTTAAACCAAACAGCAAACACTTTCCTCAGGAATATTCCATCCCACAAACCAAAGCCAGTCCAGAGCTTAACTCTTTACTCAAATGCACAGTTGATAGAGATTACAACCCGGACCTTTCATTGGGCTAATCTTTATACATAGAACATAATGCAGGAAATAACAATAGCAGATTATATGAGAGGAAAAAGAGAGTCTTAACACAACCAAATGATAACGAGAATAACAACAAGACGTAACTTTTATAAAAAATAAGAAAATATTTATCCAAACTTAACTGGACCCTGCAATTATGACTATATTCTTAGGAAATCCAATTTCAATTTAACCTACAGGCCTGATTACTGACAGACCAGTAGAATCGAAAATATCTTCAACTGAACCTGCTTGGCAGCAGGAAGTAGTAGAAAATAAAAAATAAAATCAAGCTCATCATAAATACGTTTCTCTTTCTCAGGCCACACTGACTGCAGTGTGTATAGAGAGGGTAGGATCCTGGTGTCTGCAATCAGTTCTATGATAACTATTCGAGATTTATGAAGTTTCATTTAAAATGTATTAAGACTGACACAAAGCTGCTTTAGAAATTATGAAATAAAACAATGCTATAGTATTTGCCAGCAAATACTATAGGTGTGGCATGACTTTTTTATTTACATCTAATTATTTCAGTCTTGCAAATGCAGAATACCTTCAAGATCTTGGTTTTTACTTATAAAACTTTGAATGTCAAACCTTGGCACAAATCTTAAAACTTTTACACCCCTGTGTACCTTGAAGCTCCATTGGGTTGAAAACTAAAGTTGATTCTCAGCAATAGGCCCAGATCTGTGGAATGCTCTTTTCTCTTTAGTTCTTAAGATTGGTGAACTCTGTTGAGGTTTTTTTTTTTTAAGAAACTAAAAACATCTTTTCACAATATACTTATAATTAACAATCCAATTATGTTTATGTTTTCAGATTTTATATCTACATCACTTGGTGATCTTTGTCTATAAAAATGGGTAATAAAGAAGTTTTACTTACTAGTAATTACTAACATATGGGTAGTTTGATGACAAAACCTTCCCTTATGATTAATATTTCCCACCCATTAAGAGGTTTAACAATGAGACAAATAGTCTAAATATACACCCATCTATCTGGAAGGTGTGTATTTTAAAGGAAAACTCTCCAAACCTTCTTCAGCGATTCTAAAATAATAACTTAACAGAGGAACCACATGTGTCTCTTTCCCCATGATGTAGACAGGATGTACTACCTTTTGTTGAACTAAATATTAATGTCCCACACTGTGTGAGAGAGCTGACAGGAAATTAGATTGTTACTGAAAAGCTTTCTACACATTCTGGCTATGTTTCATTTCTTTTACATAAATTACATAATTGTTTTGTACTGTTCAGATCTTTAGGAATAAGATGGAAAACAGTCCAAGTATTACAAACTATAAAAAAAAAAAAAATCACAGCAAGAAATTACTAAGGCCCAATTTCGTCCAGTCCTACGGACAAAGACAACTCACTGTGTGACCTTGCGTGCCAAAAGGTTGCGCAGTTCATCACTCCTAACCACAGCCAGATCCCCGTTGCGGCGCAAACACTGCTGTCGTGCATCCTTCCAGCTCAGCTCCTCTGGAAAGATGTGGAAACAGGTCGAGGACTTTCTGTCTAACACCCCTTCTCCCTGTGGACAGTCCGGTAAGGCTGAGGAGAAAACAGCAAACAGTTATGTGATTTCTCAGGCCATCTGAAATCCCAATAGCAACCTTTGTGGAAAAAGACAACTGCTTCTCCACTCAAAAAGAGATTATTAAAAAAAAAACACCCTCTGCGTGGTAAATCTGATAATAAGTATGCAGCACATCTTGTGCTATTAAACTACTGTCATCTTGAATATTGGTTATGAAGCAATCATTCAAATTTCCAAACAAAATCCAAATGTCAATAGATTCAAGAACACAAATACAGGTTGTTAACAACCTGCTTTAACCTTAGTTTAACTGCCACCTTATGATGGTGGAGGGGTTTTAGTACCCAGATGATGGCTCTGGAAGAGTCTCTCATGGCAAATAGGCTCTATGTGAGGTCAGATAAAGAGTGGTTTAAGAAACCCGTCTGACCATTATATGGACATGTCATGTGATTTGGCCTGATACAGCAGAGCTGGGACTCCACCCTGAAGTCAGGCCTGGGGTTAGGGTTCGCCGAAAGGGGCCTGGTGGTTCGGTTCCTCCTCGCAGGACCCGGCCAGGTCAAGCCCAAAACAGTGACACGAGGCGATCGCTTTATGGGCCCACAACTGGAAAGGCACCATGAGAGACTGGTGCAAAGAGGATTGGGCAGCATTCATAGGCAGAAGCGTTGGTGACCTAATCCACGGGTGGTTAAACTAGCCCTAGGGACTTGGAATGACACCTTAATGGGATGGAGGAAGCCCGAGCTTGTGGAAAAGGTGGAGCAATACTTGGCTCAGGAACCCAGCTCCTCTACAGGGGCTGGACTCTCTTCTACTACAGTTATTTGAAGGGAGAAACAGGGTGCTGGGGTGGGTTTACTTGCTTCACTCAAGGGATTCCATCATTCTGTTTGGGGGCTTCAATGTCTATGTGGGAAACGACAGTGACAACTCAAGGGACATGATCTGGAGGAAAGTTCTGAACCTGAGTTCCTAAGTGGTGTTTCATTATTGGACTTCACCGCAGGGTGACTGGGCACATCCTTAAATATAGGGTGAGGAGCTTGGCCTTCAAGCATGGGTTCTGAGCAGAGCTGCTCCCTCTCCACATTGGGAGGAGACAGCTAATGTAGCTTGGACCTCTGATCCAGATGTCCACTGGATGCCTTCCTAAGGAGTTATCCCAAGCAAATCCCATCAGGATAAGTCCCAGAGAACAGCCTAGGACATGCCGGAGGGACTATGTCCCTAAGCTGGCCCGAGAGTGCCACATGCTTCCAGCAGAGGAGCTAGATGTGGTGTCTGGGAACAGTGAAATCTGTGAGTTTCTGTTCAGACTACTGCCCCTGCTACCCATGTCGCAGGGCAGCATGTCCTAGAAATGAAAACCAAACAAAGCAAGTTGCTTTCCTGCAGGAAAGGAAAGAGAGAGAACAGACAAAGATAGAGACCCCATGAAAACTCTGCAGTCTACTCTGCCAGAACCTCTCTCTTCTGCTGCTTTTATTATTGGACTTCAAAGGAATAACAGGATTGGTCAGAGTTTTACACATGAGAGAGCATGACAGTTCAACAGAACATTCCTAGAAGGCCAAATACCTGTAACTTAAAATAAAATGATAACATATAAATTTTTCTAACAAATATCATGGCAAACAGGTAAAGGTTTTAGATTTAAATAAAGTAACACTGTGCGATTTTTTTCACGCAGCAGCTGCTCACATTGTACGACTAACCGCAAGGTTTAGTCAACAACTGCAATGCACTGATCTAAAACTATGGAAAGTGCTTTTGCTGATTTCTATATTACCTTTAGTATAAAGTATTTGGAGATTAAGCATGTTTGTGAAAGGCAAATGTTTAAAGTGGTATTTCTATTTTACCTGTGGCAACCTGGACGTCATTCTTTGAAATTGTCCAATTCACATCTAAGTTGATTCCACCCCAACTGACAAGAGTGACCTCCAGACTCTTGTTAGCCACAACGGATGAGGGACAGTGCAGCTCGAGTTTGGGAGGAAGAGCAACAGTCACGTCTGTGCGTGCCACAACCTAAATAACAAACAGAAATGCAGGTGCGTATATGAAAAAGTATTAAGGAAAAAACACAGAAGTTCACATCCATTAGAGCCTTAAGTATCGAAATCAAGTAGTTTATTCAAATTGGTGATATAACACATGTCGCTTTAATGTACTTTTAATAAGATGATTACATGCAGAAGTTTTAAATTACTGAATAATTTGATTAAATTTAAAGAGGATGATAAAAATTTGATTATCTACATTTATTTGGTAAACGATTCTATTGCAAGTTGCACTTTGACCTCACACATTTTTTTTTTAGCAATTTACAACCTTCTAGTGTAATATTGGTTAGATAGCTAATGACTAGCCTTAGCAGAAACGTAAATGTTGTCCTTTTAAACTGATTGGTTTTGTCATGGACCATTTACCAGTCAGTTTAGGAAAAACTTTCCATTACTGCTTCATCTATTCAGAATCAAGTGTGGATAGTTTGGCATTATTGTCCTGCTGGAACATCAAGGGCTATGCTGTTGATTTCAGTTAAAGTTCTTGATTTTGTGGTAGCACTCTGTCTAATTATACCATTTTTTTTGTGCAATATACTAGGACTATGGGCTGCAGAAAGCCCCGAAGTGGGATGTTGCCACCGCCGTGCTTGATAGTAGGTACAGTACAGTGCAATAATCTTGGGTTTAAACCCCTTTGAACAGTTATATTGTAGTTATCTGCAAGGGCGTAGGTTTGATCTCAACTTTGTTAGGGACACTATTGGTCATAAGTTGAATTGGTCTGATGTCAAAAATATGCATGCTCCTTTTTTTTATGCTTGACGTGAGCATCAGGGCGCATTTCGTTTAAAGAGAAAACAGCATTTTTTGCTGCATTTATACAAATTTTATAAGCACTACACACACTAGATGCTGTTTATCGATGTTTGAAGCATCAGTTGCTCTGAATAATGTGAAATTGGGACAACTTAACCCTTTGAAAAGGGTTACATTTGAACTTATCAGTGACTAAGAAGAAAAGTAAATATGTGCCTTTTTAACCAAATATAATCTAAATATCAGGTGTTTTCTTTTGTAGAAATAGAATTGTGCAGAGGTAAACAGAGGTAAAACCCACTCTTATTTTTTTATGTGATATGCTGATATTCTCTGTATTGTAAAACAAAGTAAAATAACATTCTAGGGACTGGAAATAGATTTATTGTATTTACATGGGCGCGGGAACTATAAGAGGAACTGACACTGATCATTTAAAATAATAACTTAAACACAAGTTGTGAGAAAAGAACTGACTGCTGCAACAACGCTGTATTTTAAACTATAAACATGTTGTTCACATAGGTAGGGACAAGTAGGTCGGGCCAAAATTTTGGTATGGGACATGTCCCTACGGTCCCTATGCAAACCTACGCCCATGGTTATCTGTGTTGGTGTAACTCTATGGTCCGTCCACTAAAGGGATGTAGCATTCAGTCAAATTTGAGAGCATCTATTCAAGGGGGAAACGACTTCTCTATTGGTTAAAAATTAGTCATTTATATTACAATGACTTGCATTTTCTGACAAACTAACAAAATGGTGGCAATTGCTACCATCCTGAATGTAGAAGCCATTTTTCTTACGGTTCAGGCCATTATGAAACAGTTAAAACCTGAAGACAACAGGATGTTCCAACATGAGAACACATGCTAAAAATGAATCTGAAAGAATACCATTGGAAAGCCTTATCCTTATTATATCATAAATATGTGAATTATACTCAAAAGGGCATTCCAGTGCCAGGAAGTCATATCAAATTAAAATAAATTGGTCAAGAAGAGTGGTCATATATCCAGACTGATTTTTTTTTTTAGAAACACACATAAAGGAGTTTAGGGGCAACATAAAAACACCAAATTGTGGTTTGGATTTAAGTACTCATTTAAGCTTTTGTTATAATTTTTTGAATAAAGAGGAGAAACTCTAATTTCATTTAAAGTTTGGAATCTTCGGTAATCCATCTAGGTTTCTAGTCTGACTAACAATTATTTAAAAAATGTATTTCCAACAACCATAGTGAGTAGACCCCGATAAGTGATAAGTGCAGGTCCAAAAAGGAGACCATATGGTCTTCTTATCTGTAACTAGACAAAACCAGTACAAGCAATAAATGAGACATTTTCCAAAACATTTCTCTCTAACCTCCTTGTGTCCAGCCACAGCCTTCAAACTGACTTTGTAACGTCCTGGAATTGCAAACTTGTGGGCTGCAGTGGTGACACCCATTCCTGTAGTGTTGACCTGAGGCGTTTGATCACCAAAGTCCCAGAAAAGGGTCACGGGCGTGACAGAGGACGTGGCGGAGAAAACGATTAGGTTGTGCACGCTTTGGAGCGGGAGAGGCCTCACTGAGACGGAGAACTCCACCGCAAACACATCACGGGCCAGAGTCCACCCACATTTCTGTCGAATGGACGAAAGTATGTGAGGAAGTGGAGGTTTTGGTGTTAATACAGACAAGAGTTTTAAAGGCAAGTTAAACTAGGACCATCAATAACAAGGTCAATAAAAGTGCTTAGCAGAAAAAAACAGAGATAAGGAAAAACAGTAAACCAGGACAAGACAGAAAGAGCAATAATAAATTTTTAAATATCATGTTTTTGGAACTGATGTAAGCCAACAGTTCCTGCAAGTTTAAGGTTTATAAGGAATTTGTTGCAGAACTGAGGAAAACAAAATGCAGCCCGAGGGCCTACATGGTTTAAGCAACTCCAAAATACGTAAATTTAACCCAAGGCTAATTACGGTACATTTATAAAAAGTGCAAAGATCTAAACCACTAAAAACAGCAGAAAACAGATTTTTGTCCTCTGATTTGACAGAAATCTCTCTATTTTGTCAGTGTTTTAAAATTATATTCATTGTTTTGAGAAGAAATTGACCTAGAAACAGTAGAACAGAGAAATACAAAACCTATCGTCCTAATAAATGTTTAGAAATGTAATGATATATATAGATCTTAATATAAAATATGGACATTTTTATCTGGCATTTTTAGTAGAAAAAATTATATCTCTGGCCTTCTTTGCATTAAACATTTTGCCCCAATTCTAGTGCATCATAATTTGTGTAACGAAGAATTTTTATAGTTACTCACCAAAATCATTATACCATTATAAAAAACGGATATCCAACATTATTTAAATCATTCCAAAATAATAAAGAAAAAATAAATCTTACTGCAAGGACAATTAAGCCCCAACCTATCATTAGGTACTTAACTCTGGACATTAAAGCAACCCAACCAAACGGCCTGGAGGAGCTTCCTCTAAGTTTTCTTGACTAAAACTAGCAATTTTATAATGACACAAAGCAGCCTGACAAAAAAAACATGAAAAAATACAGAACAGATGAGGTACAAAGTTAAAAAATCAAGAACTATTTTTCCTTATAATTGTTCAGAAATGTAGGAAAAATCTTATAAAATCCTTTTTATACTACAAAATTAAAGATATGAGCCCATGATAACCTTTCAGTAATTTTAAAACAACAGAATCTTTAACCACTGTGTTCTGACAAATAAGAAAGATGAGGACTCTATATATGACTTTATAGTGATTCAGCATCACTATAAAGTTAAAAGAGTATCAAATCATATGTAGGATCAGAAGTGTTTGAAGTGTACCTTCATCACTTGGCGATCGTTGCAGGCAGCCGAATAGTGAGATCCGCTGATGAAGTTGGGCTCGTTGTTTGTGCTACACAGACACTCATGCCTTTCTCCCAAGCCCCCATAGAGATGCGACAAACCAAAACACACGCTGTTACACTGTTCACGTGTGTAGTTCCCTGGTTTAGAGTAGGTGAAGATTACAAGCTCACTTCCACCTCCTCCTCGACTGCTGCTGTCCTCAAGACAAGCGGCGTAGCTAAGACCTGAACCAAAGACAGAGGACTTCAGGATTTCTTATTTTACCAGCAGAAAATGTTAGACAGTCAAGAGTGTATTTCTTTAAAGCTTAAATGCACAGTCACAGGTATTTGTAGACAAGAGCTAACGCAGCTGAACAAAGAGTGGATGGGAATGGGCTGCTGCAAAATCAATACATGGTCAACTTTGTCTTATTTTCTGCGCCTTTTTTCTTTCTATTTAGCATCTTCAATTGATATCAACCATGCATTCTTACAAATACTGCCTGGAGACAAGAAAAGCTGTTAAACTATTTGTTTTGAGCCTCTAAAAATGCTGTGTAATACTTAAGATAAACATTTAGATGTCTTACCACAGGTTTCCAGGCTAAGGTTGCAGAGCTTGGCATCAGGGGGTCGGACTTGGACTCCCTTTTCCTGCAGCCACCTCACCAGTCGGAACAGCTTACAGTCACACTCAAAAGGATTATTGCTTAGATCACTATAAAAACAGACAGGCAGGGTTAGAGCGACCAATAGATAAAATACATATAAAATTTGAAAAAATACATAAAAAGCTGTTTAAATTTATGTTTCAGGTTGATTATCAAGCACAACAAAATACGAAAACAAAACAAAAAAAAAAACTTTTCAAACCCAACAAACATACCAAGCTC
This sequence comes from Cyprinodon variegatus, assembly GCF_000732505.1. NCBI lineage: Eukaryota > Metazoa > Chordata > Actinopteri > Cyprinodontiformes > Cyprinodontidae > Cyprinodon > Cyprinodon variegatus. Next base: position 117,836 of record NW_015151245.1, on the reverse strand, counting down.
TAAACCTCTCACCAAACACTGTTTGACCCATTGTTCTGAAAGTTAAAAGAGCATTATAAACCTGCAAAATTACAGAACTATGGTTGTCCACCTAAGCTAGAAGACCAGGGAAGGAGAGCATTAGTCATGCCGGCTACCGTTCATTCTTCCTGTCCGCTGAACTGCTGCTAGTTTTACTCACATGCCTGGAAGATGTCTAGTGCTACTACCACAGATGATCTCGCTCTCAAAATGGAATTGAGTGATTCGGATTAGCTAGCTGAATGAATAGAAGAGGTAGAGCGTACCCACCTGATGCCCCGTAAAGAATAAATTATGAACAGTTCAGTTTGTGCCTTCAAGTTGTTGCCCATAGGAAGATGTTACTTGGATATAACCTAATAAGGTTATGTTAAAATTATCCCAAAAAAAAAAAAATGGAATTTAAAGTGTAATAAAATGATATAAATATAAATATTTGGGTGAAATATCTTTGTGAGAGTGCACTATTTTAGGGAGATTATTTAAAAAGGAAATCTCTATATTTTCTTGTGGTAGTTAAAGAGGTAAAAAAAAAGAGAGCCGGAACAAAAAAAACACTTACATTTGTGTTAGGTTACATAAGTTGTCACATATCCTTTCTTCTATGGTGGTGATTTGATTGTCGCTCAGATCTCTGGAGGCAAGAACAGAGAAATCACTTTTGACATTAGAACAAAACGTTGCCTTCTCTCTCTTTTTAATTGCACTGCTTAATTACTGTCACATTGTCATTTTCACAAGATCAGTGATGTGTAGGTTTCTCAAGAATGAAAAAAATGAAAGTAGTCCTATGATCAATGACTCAAATACTTTGTCCTGATTCATTTCAGTTTATAGTTATTAAAAGTTTTAGATTTTCTTTTGCTTGAAAGAGGAAATTATCATTGTCTTTAGACAGAAATGGCAGACGGCATTATCAAGAAAACACACAAAATTTTTAAAACTATGCTAAAGAGTTCTCTCTTCATCTATCAGTGTAAAACATCCTACATTCTGTCCTGTCTCTCCTTTCCTCTGCACTCACTTCTCTCCTCTCTCCTCCTAAAAGCTGAATAATGGGCTCGTTGTGTGGTGGTTTGGATGGAACTGATGGAAACCATCAGAGCTCAACCTCATCACGCACACACATGCACACACACACATACACACACAAACATGTGCTTAAATGTCCATTCAATGAGTGGAAAAAGAAAGGTAATGCATGAAAAAGATGGAAAGATGAAAAGAGGGAAGGAGTGGGAGCCTGGAGCAGTAGGTTGTAATTGAACTTAATCGCAGCGTGATTAGCATGTGTGAGCACTATGTGAGGCTGTTTTAAAGCTCTGTGGTCCCGCTAACAGACCTCTGGGATTTCAGCCTACTTAAATCCAGACTAAACCAAGATTTTTCTTCCTCTCCACTATTTTTATCTTCCTCATCCTCTTCTCATTTCAATCCTGCGACTGACAGCTTCATACCCCCCCCTCCAATTTAACTCAATACTCACAGAACTGACAGTGGCCCACAACAGAACACACCTCTGGGGAAAACATTGATCCGGTTTCCTTGTAGGTACCTGAGAAGGAGATACCATGTTTACATTGGAAGGTTCTCACAGGGATTGATAAAACCTTCAGTACTTGAGCCATCCCTCATTTTTTAGCTTCTTATTTCTAAACCAGAATTTCTTTTTAAGGTCTTCAGCATCTTTTTGCCTTCTGAAACATATAATTTAGTCATGTTTTAGCCACACAATGCAAAAAGGAACCAAGAAGACAAGAAAGAAATGTCCATCTGAAATAAATTTTCAGGATGACTTAAAGAAAATGACCACAATATTTCCAATATACCTTGGAAGTCAAGTACAACTGAAATATAACAATATAAACAGTAAAGGTACAGGTAAAGGTAAACCACAACCTTTATTCATTTATACAACCAGAAACTCTATTATGAAAAATCTTAAAATGAAAATAAATCATAATGTTCAATATTCAGAGAGGGTATATAAAACCGGCATACAGCTACCGGTACCAAAATACTGTTATATTTCATCCCTACTGACCGCCAGAGGGCGGTGCTGAAAGCACTGAATGTTCCCTTCGGGCATGCGCAGTTCGAGTAATTATACCAACAGAGTCACACCTGTGACACCGAATGACCACTCAGAAGCTATATAGCCTGGTGTCATCCTTTGCTCTGCTCCTTTTTTATTCTTGCAAGCGGTTCGCTAGCTTCCCCGTTGTTTAAAGCCCCTGTCTCTTGCTAACTGGAGCTGCGGTTATTCTCCGCCCTCCCAGGGCTGCAACAGGTCGATTCTGAAGATTATGGAAGGTAAGAGAGTTTGTTTGCTGGTGATGGTAGCGTCCGTGCCCCCTTTCCCGGCTTTTTCTTACAATTTTACCTACAGCTTCGTGCCGTTTTGTTTTGAACTGGTGACGGCAGCGATTTCGCCCCTACTCCCAGTGTGAACAACTTCATTGCCGAAGTTATATAGGGCTAATGTAGTTAGCTTCTTTAGTTTGTCGGTGTTATACCTGGTGACGGCAGCAGTTTTCGCCCCGTCTCCTAGTATATGCTCTACTTTTGCAGCCCTTTTTTCACCGGTCTGCGCTCTTATAATTACTGACGGCAGCGGTTTTTTCTCCCTCTCCCAACCAAGTGTAGTCAACTTCGCTTGCCGAAGTTGGAGACGGCTAAAGTTGTTAGCCCTTTTTGGTTTGTTTGCAGCCTTTTTCGTCGGTCTGCTCTGTTATAAATGGTGACGGCAGCGTTTTTCGCCCCCTCTCCCAATATCAACCTTTTTTACAGCCTTTTCGTTAGTCTGCTCTCTTAATTGGTGACGGCAGCGTTTTTTGCTCCTATTCCCAACTTAAGTTACCATACAGCTAACATTGTTAGCTTTTTCCCAGTATCGGCTGCCTTGTGCTCGCAGTGTCTTTTGTTTATCTGCTATAATTGGTGACGGCTGCGTTTGCGCCCCCTCTCCCGATTTTAGATAATTTTCTGTTCTTTAAGCCTTGTCGGCCTTCAACATGGATGGCTCTCACAGCTGCATGGATTGTGGGGCTGCCCTGCAGGCAGAGGATGGCCACGACCTGTGCCCTACCTGCCTTGGACGTGAGCACCTTTTGGAGGCGCTGTCTGAGAACCCCTGCATGAACTGCAGCTTTATGTCCCATGCAGTGAGGGTTTGCTCGGTTGGCCCAGTCATGCCCCCAGGAGGGCTTGGACCTTCCGCCCTCTGGGCAGGTGGTTCCCCCCAAGCGTTCTAAGCGCCGTGGTGGGACCACGGCATCTGTGCCCATACTGACCGCCAGATCTGCCATTGCCCCCAATGGTATTCCCTAACCGGGATGGCGGGTGCACTGGGCCAGGACGCACTGGCTCATCCATGCCCGCAGGTTCTCCTTTATGCTTTTCCACCCCTCTCGATGATTTGGCCAACTCTACGAAGGGTTCTCGAGCAGGGCCACAGAGTGTTGCTGGTAGCTCCCTTCTTGCCAGCGCAGCCGTGGTTCCCGCTGCTTTGGAGTCTGTGTCACGGTACTCCATGGCGTCTTCCAGCAAGAAGGGATCTGCTGTCTCAGTTGGGAGGACAGATATGGCACCCCAAACCTCTTTTCTCAGTGGTGCTCTGCCCACAATGAGAATCCGGTTTCCTGCTCGGTGCCCACTATCTTGAAGTTCCTCCAGTCTCTCCTTGATAAGGGCCGCTCTCCTTCGACCCTTAAGGTGCATGTTGCAGCAATTTCATGTCTTCACCGATCTGTCGACAACCGTACAGTGGGGCGCCATGAACTGGTTTCACTCTTTCTGCATGGTGCTCGTAGGTTATGCCAGCGGCCGGCTCCACGAGCCCCAGATTGGGATCTGCCATTTGTTCTCACAGCTCTGTGCCACCCTCCATTTGAGCCTTTGGCACAAGCAGAACTCAAGTGGCTTTCCTGCAAGACTGCTTTCCTGATGGCTATCATCTCAGCTAAGAGGGTCAGCGAGCTACATGCTCTCTCTGTCAGCCCTAGGTGTATCAGGTGGGATCCAGATGGCTCTGGTGTTACCCTGTGGCCTAATACTGCATTTGTGCCTAAGGTGTTGTCTCCTTTTCACCGTAACAAGCCATTGCGACTGGCTCGGTTTCAGCCTCAGCCTGGTGCAACTGAGAATGAGTCTGAGTTTTTGTGCCCAGTAAGAGCGTTGGAGGCGTACATTGCAGCCACCGCCAATCTGAGACGTGCTATGGGGGTCCAAGGTTAGGCTGTCCTCTTTCTAAACAGCGTCTGTCCCATTGGATTGTGAGTGTCATCTGCCACGCCTACGCTGCAGGTCACTGCTCCCTGCCAGTCGGTGTGAGAGCACATTCCAGCAGGAGCGTCACCGCTTCCTGGGCGGCTTTGAGAGGGGTTCCGCTGGAAGCAATATGTGCTGCTGCTTCATGGGCTTCCCCAACCACCTTCACCAGGTTCTACAGTGTCAATGTGGCTGCCCCTCATCCCTGAGGTCAGGTCCTTTTACAAGGTTCTGCTGGGCCTCCTCAGTGAGGTATGTGCTCAGGATTCCTTGTGACATTGTTGGCATTAGTCATTCAGTGCTTTCAGCACCGCCCTCTGGTGGTCAGTAGGGATGAAATAGAACGAAAGTTACGTATGTAACTACGGTTCAATGAATCCCGGATGACCGCTAGAGCTTCTCTGTCACCCAGAATCCTTGCGTTTGCGAGAAGATTCTGTAGGAGCAGAGCAAAGGATGACACCAGGCTATATAGCTTCTGAGTGGTCATCCGGTGTCACAGGTGTGACTCTGTTGGTATAATTACTCGAACTGCGCATGCCCGAAGGGAACATTCAGTGCTTTCAGCACCGCCCTCTGGCGGTCATCCGGGATTCATAGAACTGTAGTTACATGCGTAACTTTCGTTTCATTCTATCAAGATCTTAAACTAAACAATACAAAGAGGAAGTTGACATTTTAAACATTTAAAGATTATGTGTCAAATTAAAGCCTGTAAGCTGGATCTGACCCACAATGTCATCCACCGTTAAAAAAAACAATATGATGCCATAAAATAAAGCCGTACGTTTTATTACAGTGTACGACGTGTCTAAACTGCTAAATAAATGGTAATAATATTATCATACCTACTGAACTTTTGCACGTTTTTCCCGAAGACATTTCAACACCTATCCAGGAGTGTTTGTGGGAGCTCACATAAAAAAAAAATCTATATTTGGAAGTTCCAACTGCATCCCAATTAGTCCCAATTGCATATTCCTCTGGTGCAAACCAACAGAAATGACAAAGACTCCTGGGTAGGTGTTAAAATGTCTTCAGAAAAATTGAGGGAAATTCTGTTTACCTCTGATTTAAACCTGTTTTGTGGTTGCTCTGATCAAAAGAATATTGCTGATTAATGTAAATAACATAAAGATTTGTAAAATAACTAGCTAGCATAGATTGGAAAATTATGGTCAACTTTATTTGTTTTGTACACCTTTATTTCCTATTATTTTTAGAATTTTAGGTAATAATCCATGAAAGAGAAGCACATAATTTTGATGTGGAGGGATTTATATATGCTATATACATATGGTTTTAAACTTTTATTTTTAAAACCATATGTATGATTTAAAATTATTGCATACATATCAGTTTAACCCCTGATCAGCTGAAACTACTAAAAGCAAAAAAACCCCAAACAAATCGCTTTATTTATAATTTCAGAATATATTGTCCCTAGGCTTATCAATAAGTGAGGCAACAGTGATGATAAAAACCCTTGGTATAACTTAATAGAAAAGGCAGGTGCAGTACCTAAACTAGTTTTAAAGTCTTGCTTCAGTATAAATTTAGTTATGCTTCAATCAAGATAAAATAAAAAAATTAGGATTTTTTTCTACTTCCATCATTAGTGAACAAAAATATATTCAATTTCTCAAATTAATTAGATTTGATTTTGTTCTAAACCTAAAAGAAAACAAAAGTACGGATATTTAGTTAGATACCTTTGTTTACAAAATAAGGTGGAACAAGTAAGGATGCCAAATGCCTTAAAAATAGCTTACATGAACATTTATAATCACTTAAAAAAGGTAAAATGTGGAGATTTAGTTTTATTTATGTTTAAGATTGTCTCCAAATTTGAGAATAAAACATGTTGAATTCACTTTAGAATGTGTCACAGTTCTGGTTCTTTTACGTTTTCTTTAAAGTATTCAGTTTTACTTTGCTCCATGTTTTCTAGTTTTAGAGGTTTAATTCTTATTTTGTTGTGTTTTCTGGTTATTTTCAGATTTTTATTTGTCGCTCTCTGCTGCCCTCTTGTGTTCTCCTTTTTCCCTAGCTCCTTTCCTGTCTCTGCTCTGTTCACACCTGCTCCCAATCTGCTCGTTAGTCCTCTCTTTGTTTCAGTCTCCCATAAATACTCTCTCTGTGCAGTTCTTCGGTGCTGGTTCCTCGCCTAACTTCCTCAAACTCCATCTCTCTGAGTCTTCCTCCTCGTGATAGTTTCCCCCCTGATGTCTCCATGGTTTCTGTTTTGTTTGGACTTTTTTCATGCTTGATTTTTGGATTTTTGGACTCCTGCCTCAGTTGTTTGTTTTCACTTAAATCATCAAGAAACTCACCTCTGCCTCACTGCCTCTGCATTTGGGTCCTCAAACCTCAACCAAATTCTGACAGAATGTTTAGATATCACAAAATAATTTTTTTTCCACCAGCACCTGAAAGCGACATTAGCATCTAAGTGAACGAAATGGAGATTCTTTTGCTTTATGTGATTATTAGTGTTTGGGAACATACAGCGAGCTATTTAGACACTAGCAGATTTTTTTCAAATAAGTGAGATGTTTGCATTCACCATGACATTGTTCCATCTTAATTATTCCGTTCAGAGCAGAGCACTGATGTACCTGATTTCTGGTGAAATTCATTGAACAGAGCGCTTTGGTCCCATTCCTTTTTCCTATTTACTGTGGCTGCATAAGAAACTTTAATGTTCTCACAATAGCAGACATTTGTCAAAGCTGGGAGTCCTTTTTTGTGTCGCTTTTTAAGCTGCATTACAACATGTTGCAATGTTGTTTTCACATAAAATAAATTAACTGATAGTAGAGCACCAGATGTTTTAACAAATACCTGTGATTTCTAGATCTGATAATTAATTTGCACGGTGGACTTCTCGGTCATATTTGAGCAGGAGTGTAAAGGAATTTGTGTTTCATCACAATAATAAATGCATAAATAAGTCAAAAAGATTATTACAGGAAGGAGTGTTTACTTACAGGGTTCGGAGCCCAGTTAGACGATCTAGCAGGCTGGTATCAAGGGAGGAGATGTGGTTCTTGGACAGATCTCTGTGGGAAAAAAAGCGATATGTCCGCGGTTAAAATAGCTCCATACACATGTATTGACTCACAAAGACAATATCATCAGTTGCCAAAGGTCAATAACAGTTTGGAATATTTATTCCTGGTTATAATAAACCCATATAACCAGAACAGTAAAACATACTGAAATGTTTAAGTCATACAAATGGAAATGGAGACAAACAAACCTGAAATGCAAATATGTGAGCTAGAGGGAGGAGTTAAAGACTCATCTGCTTTTTGTGACTACTCATAACACAGATGTTTCTATTGAAATATTATTTAACTGTAAGATGACATTAATCCATCCATCCATTTTTCTGTCAGGCTTATCACGAGGGGAGCTGCTGCCTATCTCCAGCTGTCTAAGGGCGCGAGGCAGGGTTCACCCTGGACAGGTCGCCAGTCCATCGCAGGGCACATGACATAAAGATGACATTAAAAACAACTAAATATTTTCACTAAAACTTAATGGGGAAGTCTCTGGACTTAAAACTTAAAACTGGAACAACAAGAGTAAGCAAGGAAGACATTAACTCCTCACAAGCACGTGCTCTTAAGCATTATTATTCATGAAGACAGCTAATTATATATATCTGCTTTATCATGTTCTTTGACTCTGTTCCTAAAGAATAAATAATTCATTAATCACATACTCTTAAATGTTGTTTGTTAGTTATCAGTGAAAAGAAGGGGAGATCAGAGCCAAGCAACCAGAACAACTGTTGAGGGTTTAGTATGGTACTGAAAAAATAGACCAACCGAGTAAGATTGTTCTTTTCAGAACATCCGTTTTCTGATGAGCAAAAACTACCATCCACTTTCACAAAGGAACAAGCACTATGTTATCTTGAGCTACGTAACTTAAGAATATTAATAATCAGAGGTAGTAAGTAACGAAGTACAAATACTTTGTTACTGTACTTAAATACACCTTTTAGGTATCTATACTTTACTCCATTGCTTATTTTTCTTTCTACTTCTGACTTCTACTCATTGCGATTTCTACAGAAGTATCTTTACTTCCTATTCCTTACATTTTTAAAACAAACGTTACTTGTTACTCTTGGCTTCGGTTTAATGTTTATAAATGTTTATTTCACTGCAGTATCAATACTTCTACTTAAGTAACAAATGTGTGCACTTTTGACACCACTGCAAATAATCAGCATTTATTTTCTTTATTAGTCTACTGGGTTACTGTGCCAAAGCGCCGTAACCACATTTCTGCTCATGATCATGTAACAGGAATACAAGCTGCTTTAACACAGTTTAAAAAGGCAAGCTTAAAAGAAAAAACCCAATTATTGTATAATTATTGCATATCTTGATCAGTGTAGATGCAATAGTTATTTGTTTATTTATTTATATAGTTTTAATTATATGACATAACATCTTACAGTATGATAGGTCCACTTGGTATCCTGTTATGAGGACATACAGATCAAAATTCCACAGAGCAATACAATTACTGTATACAGAAATATTTCAATTATATTGAAAGATTTGAATTCCGATGTGTTAGATTTTGGATTTTTAACCTTTAAATTCAAAGTTCACAATCTGTTCTAGCTATAGTACAGTGTAATATAACACAACGGTAAAATGTATAAATCAGTTAATCATCGAGAAAAAAAAAAAAGAAACAGAAATGTCAACTCAGCTGATTCCAGTCTATATTTTCCTGTCAGGAAACCACAAACTCTTTCAATCAGGAAATCTAGAGTTGCCTCAGCCCTGTGAATATTAAATTGATTAATACCATGAAAATGACTGTAACGTCACGTCTTATTCATATTTAGAAATAAAGCACCAAAGATTTTCACTGTCCTCTGCTTATATGAGATTAAGTGATGGGGTAATGGGTTCAGGAGGGAAGCTCTGATCCTGTTCCTCTACCCAGCAGCACTGATCAGTTTATTCACAGAAATTCCAACTGTTCCCAGGCCAGATAAGAAGTATAGGTGCTTGGGAAGCACTTTATCAGGAGAAGTCTTGATCAGTTGCCAGGACTGTCAGGAGTTGATGCTCCTCATTCTCTACACAGGAGACTCATTTCAGCCCCTTATATCTGAGACCTTATTCTTTCAGTTTGTCATTTACAGCTTTTATATTCCATCTGGCGTTTCCCCTAGTTCCTAACATTCTGGCTGACTATAGGTGGAAGTGTATGGCACATATTGCAAGCTTACAACGCAGCACAATATTTAAACATAGAAAACAGCTGTTTCCAATTTGTTTCCAAGAGTTTCTAAAAATATGTTGACTGTAATGAAATTTAGGGTTTGAATCACATGATGTCTGAAGATGTTTATAATTGTGAATCGTCCAGTATGCACTGACATTTGTCCAACATGTTTTTCTGTCTGTAATTATATTTCTTTTCTAGGTAAATGGTGTGGAAATTTAGGTTGTGCAAAGGCATACTAAAATCACATAATTTCTAATTTGTACGCAAAGGCATACATTCTTACCTGATTTTAATCACTATAGATCATCAATTACAAATCTTATACAAAAAGAAAAAAAAGATTGTCTTTTGAAAAGACTTATAATGTAAATAAGAAAAAAAAAAAAATGTGCATGGAATGTAGGATGTAGTATCAACATTATGTGCAGCTTGTGCTAAAGCTGTCTATGAAGTTGGCTGAAGGTTTCAATGATTTTTAACAGGGATGTTTAGTGTTTGCCTGCAGGGGACGGTTACTTTTATAGCTTTGGAAATTAAACTATTCGAGCCTATTTGTTTTCGATGTAATGTTCCTGTATAGTTTTACTGATGGAAGTAGAGCAAACAGTGCATTGCCCAGGTGTGCAGGATCTGTAGTGATGTATCTGTCCTGTTTCTGGATTGCTTTAGCATAAACCGAGTCCAGATGTAGCAGATGTTCTCAAGACCCATGGTAGGTCCATCTTCTCCTGTGCGGTGCAGCCCTCATACCACATTAAGACAGATGATGCTTTCAGTTGTGGCCCTATAGAAAATATCACTGTTTACATCATCAGGCTCTTTTTGTTTATTTGTTCCTGCATTAGAATTACATCGTTACCTGCTCCAACCACAGTGTTTTGCTGATAAAATGACTATTAGTATAAAGCTAACACTCTAAATGAATAGTGTGAATACATTTTATAGCAAATACAATCTCAATTCAACAAAACAACACAGTATACAAAAATAGTAAAGTAACAGGAACACAAGGGAAAAAAAGAAGGAAGAAATTAAGAAAGAAAGAAAGAAAGAAAGAAAGAACAAAAGAAAGAATCTTGAGTTTAAAATTGCCTTTATTAACAATCCAGCAATCAATATAACAAAATAGTGTTAACAAAATAAAAACATCAAAAAGTAAAAACTAAAGATTCTTCAATGAACACAAAACTCCATTAACGCCCCATTTAATTACAAAAACATCTATGCTCTTTGTCAACTTAAAAAACTCAAATTATACTCAAAATAAAACAAAAGCATCTTCTGTTTGATGACCATTCATTTTTTCCCCTTGATATCCATATTGCTAGTTTTGACATTCCAGAAATGAAATTTAAAAACATATGAACAAATGTTTTCTTTGTACAATACCATGGACCATAAATAAAAATACAGCTAGAGAACTCTACACTAACACCACTAAAAAAACGATACAAAAGAACAAAAAGAGGATTCAATCTTAAACATTCAACAAAAACATGATGCAACGCTTCCTGCTGCAGACAAAAAGGAAGGTTAACACTAGTGCTGGGGTTAAGGTGTGCCAGATACCTTTCTGTAGCTATGGCCCCATGTACAATCCTCCACTGGAGGTCATCCACCCTTTTTTTAATAGAGGGTTTGTACAGGGACCACCAACAGCCTCTTGGGGTAAAGCTGGAGTCAAAAACCTCAGTCCACTCTGACACCCTCACCACTGCCAAAGAATGTAAATTCAGAACCTTCACACAAATTTAAAATGATCTAGTGGTGAAACTTGGAAGGACAACAGCTTTTCTGGCTCATCACACCATTGATCCACTGCAGGGCAGACAATAATGGAGGGAAACACATATTCATACTCGTCATCCCATTGGTCAAAACGAGTACTATCAGCAGAAAATGCTCTGACATGGTCTGGTAGAGAAGCACAGGCTCCTTCTTTCATGCTTAACACAAGCCTGTTGGATCGCACATCAAGACAGTTAGGTTTGACACAGATAACTTCATCAGAGGACCCAACTTCACACATCCGGCTTCTCTAATCTTAGATCTTGAAGTACCAGTAACAACAGCTGTGAGGAGATGAAATTGTTTTCAAACAGAAGTTCTTCAAAGATCCACATCCCTGGTGATGTATCAGCCGTCCTCTCAAAAGTGAGAATCTGTGAGAACTGGTAAAATGGAGTAAGACCAGTTAAGTCCAAGGATGCTTGTTTTAACAAAAAGAGATGTTTATCATATCAATACATCCTGATTTCCTTAAAAGAAGACGTGCCGTGCCCAACCAAGGTAATCCAGCACCATATAACAGTTTCTGTGCTGTTTGAAGCCTGAAAGTTGCAATCCGTGAGGTGATGTCTATGAGTCCTTGTCCTCCCTCCGCCACTGGTAAGTACAGGGCAGCAGCTCTCACCCAGTGACGTCCAGACCAGAAAAAATCCACTAGAGTCCTTCAAAGACGTTGAATAAGAGATGTCGGTGGTGTTAACACAGTCAGTTTATGCCAGAGTGCCGAAGCAACCAAGTTATTTACCACCAAAAGCCTTCCCCTGTAAGGTAGCAGTATTTCTATTTGGAGAGTCTGATACACACTCTCTCCATGACACCCTACCACCTTTTCATAAAGCTCCGAACAGCATTGAAGACCCTTTACATTATTCTGATTTCTGACACAAATGTTTATATCATCAGCATAAGCAGAGACCACTAAACCTGGATGATTTGGGATACCTGGAAGAATAACACCAGTTAAAACAGAGTGCAGTTTGTGTAAAAGGGCTTCAATTGCAATAGAATACAGTTGTATTGTACAGAAATGGGACACCCTTTTATACCTCTCTGAACTTTAACAGGACAACTTCATTCTCCCCCAATTTTAACAACACAAACCACTTATTTATTCATTAAACCCAATAAAGGAATAAATTCATCACCAAAACCAAAAGCGCTCAGTGTAGAAAACAGAAAACAAGGATCAACCCTGTCAAAAGCTTTTTCCTGATCCAAGTATATAATGCCAATATCAGTTTCATATACTTTACAGATATTAATCAGGTCTCTTAAAAGAAAAAGGTTATCCATGATAGATCTGTCAGGTACACACTGTGTAAAATGGATTCAAGGATGTTCTTCAGCCTATTTAAAAGTACTTTAGAAATCTACACAAAGGAGGGCAACTGGTCTCCAGTTTTTCAACAAAGTCAGGTCTCCTTTTTTTTAAGTAAGGACAGAACAGCTTGTCGGCAGGATGATGGCAAGATTCCTGACGAGGAGCACTCCTGAAGAACCTCCCACAAGTCCTCTCCCAAAAGTCTCCAAAAATGTTTATAAAAATCTGCAGGTAAACCATCTGGACCCAGAATCTTTCCATTTGTCCAACAGCAGCAGTCAGCTCTTCCAATGAAACTCTAGTATCCAAAATCGCCCGAGCTGCAGCAGAAAGTTGAAGAAGACCATCCACCAGAGCCTCCATGCAGCTTCTGTTAGAGTCCTGCCGATGAAAAAAATCCCTATAAAAGTCCACAGCCTGCTCCTTAATGGGATCAGTGGTCAGAGTTTCACCTGGAAGCCAAAGGCCAATCAGCTGTTTTGTTTGACTGATATTCCTCTCTAGGTTGAAAAAGAAGGATGGAGGGGCATCCATGTCTTTAATATTTACAAACCTCGACTGAACTAAAGCCCCTTTAGCCCTTTCATACAAAAACAAATTAACTGATCTTTCTTTTGTTTAAGCTGATCATTATTTGTTACATCTGTGAGCACATAATTTTTTAATTGTATTATTTAATTTTCTAAATTCTGAATCACAATTTAATTTTAATTGTAGAATGACTTGTGTATTGTTGACAGAAGACTATTTCAGAACATTATTTCCAGGTTTCTCGACTTCGTCCCTCATAGGCTGTCTATCGATAGCGCTGCTTCGCTCTTCAGCATCAGAACAGTTAAAGGGGGAGACGCCCCCTCCTCCGCAGCCGGAGGAATACCAGCATTCAGCGATGCTCCACTATTTGGATTTGTTTTAGCCTGCTCTGTCAGGTTTTTATGCAAACAAGCGGCCCTTTTATGCCCAACATCCCCAAATTTCACAAAACATTTAATGTTACTGGTGCTGGCATAAACCATGTAAGATGCTTCTTCATATTTGACTCTACCTCCAGGGTCTGTTTCACAGAGTTTAAAAACATAAACACCTATCTCCTAAAAGGCTTAACATGTTTAAATTTATCACTCTTACATCCCAGTCCTACTGTTTTGAAACTGCTGGTTAGTTTCCCTAAACGCTTTAGTTCTTTTTCCAACAAGTCTCTCGGAATAAACGGCGGCACACCTTAAATAACAACCTGGGTGGAGGGTACTGCAAGCGGGAATACCTGTAAATACTTTCCACCTAATGGCTTTTACCCCTGATGCTCTGTCGCTTAGCAACTGTGACAGTTGACACACAAAGCAGTAAAAGAATGAATACCAAACTTTTCAAAACTTAGGGCGTTTCTCAATATGCGTTCTTGAGCGTTCTCGTGTGCTTGTGACACGTCGACAGCCTCAGCCTGAGTAGTGTTCCAATTGCCAAGAACGCACTAAATTCCCGGATGTTGTGCTCACCCCTATCTATTTAGCGAGTATGCATCACCGCAGACCTGTCTGTTCTTGAGATCGACAGCTGTCCCAGCATGCACTGCGGCAGCAGCAGCTGTCAATGGAGCGCTCCATTGAAAGTTTAAAGTTCTCTTTTCTGTTGCTGTTGTTCAATAAAAGTACGTTTTAAGATCATTTGAGGTAAGAATATTATACTTTAATGTGTCACTATATGGTGCATTTACCGATTTAATGCGTAATAAAAAAAAAAAAAAATTCCGAAGTTGAGAGGATCGCAGCAACCAGCTGACCTCCGAGGGTAACAGCACCCAGGGCTAAACGCAGCCCTCTCTCATCATAGTCGTGTGTGAAGTACCGCTGGCTCTGATGGCGGGTTTTTTGTTTTATTTGGCAAAGTTTGTGTTTGATTTGTGTTTACCTGACTGTGTTAATTATTATTCCCCTACTAAATGAAAAAAGTTAGAATTTATTATTATCTAGAGATTATTAATAACAGGAGGTGAAATGCAGCTCTAGAAGAGTGACGTCACGTGTACGCTTCTGTTCCAATTGACCCAGGTTAATGCTGCTTGCTCCCGTTCTCACCAAGTCAATACTTTCCTGTGTTCTTCTCAAGAACATACTTGGCGAGGACACGAGTCCGTAGTCACGTCCTAGTGAATTAAGAAACGGTCTGTGTCATTTACATTTTTTGTTCTTTTTTTTATTGTAAAGTGAACAAAGACTTCACTCGTGCGAATACAGAGTGGAATAAAGGTGGCAACCACCGGGAACATAAACAAGTAAAAGTCAATGTAATGGTATAAACCTTAGTCAGTTAAACAACATGCTGCTGTCATTTTGTACATCTCTGATGCTGCTGCTGTTTTCAAATATCCATTACTGTAAAAATATCCATAGCTGCATATTGGTTATTTTATTCTCCAGGTGCACAGTTTTATCATGTTAACACTTTACAGTATAGTATTTTATTGATTATATTTTCACTCCGACCAGTTATGTTATTCTTATACATTTTTCTAAGGTCCACATTTGTGTGACCATTTTCAAGAATCTTTCTGCTGCTTTAAATTTGCCAATTGTAGGACAATAAAGATATTTTCATTTCTATTCTATAAAAGGGGTAGAAAGATATAAGTAAATCTAAACAACGTACGTATAAAAATATATCTGCAAAATCTCTAATATTCAACAACAAATTTAGTTTTGGAGCTTAACCATCTTGTAAACGCAATTTAAAGAACCCAGATTTTCAGAAAAATATTTACACACACAAAAAGTAAAACTAAAAGAATCTGCAGATAGTTCTTCAGAGACGTGTAGAGCTTAGTGACTTTAGTTTCCTCTCTCTGGCTTCATGGCAAAGTTGCAGCTGCATGTTGGAATAAAATACCAGAAACAGAGGGCAAGACCCTAACAACGAGAAGCTGCAAGAAGACAAAAAACAGACAACATTCTGCTGGTAAGCAGCAGAGCAGCAACCGACAACATTAAAGTGCAGTTAGCTCATTAGGTCGGTGTGGTAAACAGATTCTGAATTCACAGAAACTCTCACTGTAGCAGTGAGATTTTCTGTTGAACAGCATGGGGCCCACTCCTAGCTTTCTTCTCTCACACTAATACTTTTCCATGAGTGTGTGAACAGAGTAGGACGCCCGTTCCCAAAAGGAAACATCTGTACATTCCAGACCTGCTGTGTAAGAAAAAGATGGAGGCTGAGAGCCCGAGTGAGAGAGTTGAGCTCTGCTAAACCCATCAGAGGACGAGGAAAGAGCAGCAGCAGAAAGAAGCTCCACCCGCTCCCATATCATTCGCACACCACGCCAGTAATCTGGCCTTAAGTCACTGCTCTCTGCTAAGCACGTCTTTCTCACACCTAAAGTCAACGCATCAGATACGAGAGAAGATAGAACAAAGAGGGTTTGTACGTATGTGTGTTTAACATGACCATATAATCTGACCTTCAGTACATCTATTAGCAACAGACTCCTGTTCTCCCTGCTACCCCTCAACACACATGGTTTCAATTATACACATACATACAGCGCCAAACACATATGGTCCTGTTTTGGTAACAGTGTGGCCAATGATCTAACAGCTCCTTATAAGGCCTGTCTGGTGCCACTTATTCTGAGTCGGAAGATGAAAACACACACAGAAAGTCATCACTGTGTTCGGTCAGACTGGATGACAGGAGGAGCTGCAAGGAAGAAAGTATGGAGAAAATATGGAGACAGGAAAGGAAAAAAATATGACTTAGCTGAGGAAGTAATTAAGAGCAGCACTAATGACATTCATATCCACTTGGTTGTCGGTAAAAAAGATGTGTAGGTTTACAGACTGACATCTGCTGCATCTTGGCAGCAAACTAGTTCCATTCCCTGTAAGTGAAGGCCAACGCACCACTAACCCACTAAACACAGGCTCTTCTGTGGCTGCTTTCATCCCCTCTGCCTCTTTTCCTGATTACTGTGCTGCTCCCTCACTCCCCCATTCACTTCTCTGCTCAATCTGCTTCCCCCAATCTGCTAACCATCGGAAAATATGCACCGGTAGGTCGGCATGTAAGCTGTGCCGATTTAAAGTAATGAAAAAAGGCAGAGTCAGGTGGGAAAGTAAGCCATAGGAGAGGAAAATCACTGCACTATGGCTGTCTGACAGTAGCTCAGTCTGTCTCATCTATGCTGATAACAGCCTGGAAGAATCCTGCACAATGATGGTGAGAGGACATCTGAGGCATCCTGAGTCCAAAGTGACTGAGTACTCCACTAAAAGCATGGAGCCTTTTTGGCAAAGGTAGTTAAAAATGAAGCTGGCCATTATTGATGTTTTGTGTTCTAAAACTTCTAAAAAAACAAACTGTAAAACTCTAAATCTTGCCTTACATTTTGGCTTTCCTCTTCTAATCTTATTCCTCTATTTAGAACATTTTGTTCAGTTTTCCAGCTGCTGAAGTATAGGTTGTCTAGAGTCCAGCTGGCAAGTGAAGGGGAGCTGTGCACAGCGGTTCTAAAAATGATGCACTCACACATTTGAGGGAAACTAAATACAAATGATATCAGTGGCAAGTGGAGATAAAAGACTCAGCTTGTTTCTTGTTTTTGAAACTGTATTAGTAAAAAAAAATCTTTATTTACTGGAGAGTTTTGGACTGCAGTGCTTGATATTTGATTTAAAAAACTTTGAGGTTTGTCTGCAAAAAAAAAGCAGAACCAGGAAGAAACTTGGTGCACCACTGGCAGGGATTTCTGCAACAATAAATTACAACCATTGATTTTGAACAAGTGATTAAACAAGTGATTTATGAACAACACAAAGAGGGAAGAACACACCACCATCCAACATTAAAAAGGTTGACTATAATAAAACCAGACATGATTGACTTAAAAAGTTCCCCAAAAGGTTAAAAAAAAGTATTTTCACTCTGCTTACAAATTGTTTGTATCTTTGCTATCACTCCTTCAGTTTTTTTCCCTTGCTTATACAAGTACCCTTTTTTAAAATAAAAATGTCCTTAATGGCTGCAGGTGGAATGTCATTAAAACACTCTCGAATGCCTCTTTAAAGACAGAAAAACAACTTAATTTCTTGTTGCTAAAGGTTACACTTGTCATCCAAAGAGTTTTTTTCAGTTGAGAGCTGGTTGGGGAAGAGTTTGAAGCTTTGGGAAGAGACTCCTCTTAACAATTTAGAATCCAATGTTGTTTCTGCCGTTATTGACCTGGGACACAGACTTCACCGGCATTAGGTGAAGAAGGTATCCACACTAAAGCTTGGATGTAAAGACATCACCAACTTAAGCTAAAAGTAGGATGTAAAAAGAGTAGGAACCTGTATCACAAGTAAAATCCACAATAAATTCAATAGCTTCTAAAACATAGATTCTAAAACTGAACTTCAACTCTGAAGTCCACCACTGTTGTTGTTTGTGTCAGTACATGTGTGTTAATAAGGATGAAAGGGGTTATGTTGGGTTGCAGGCACGAACACGGCAGTTTTATTTCAGCAAAGCAGATCAGGGTATCATGACTGCGACACGGCTGGGAGAAGCTTCAAACTTATTCGCTGGGAGAGCTGATTTCAAATGCAGTCTGACCCCATTTGACGACTCAAACCAGGCTTCGTCTGGATGGGACCCCATTTGACGACTCAAACCAGGCTTCGTCTGCATGGGACCCCATTTGACGACCTAAACCAGGCTTCGTCTGGATGGAACCCCATTTGATGACCTAAACCAGGCTTTGTCTAAATAGGACCCTATTCGACGACTTAAAGCAGCCTTCGTCTGGATAGGACCCCTTTTGACGACTTAAACCAGGCTTCGTCTGGATGGGACCCCATTAGACGACTTAAACCAGGCTTCGCCTGGATGAGACCCCATTCAACGACCTAAACCAGGCTTCGTCTTGATGGGACCCCATTGGACGACTTAAACCAGGCTTTGTCTAGATGAGACCCCATTGGACGACTTAAACCAGGCTTTGTCTGGATGGGACGCAATTGGACGACTTAAACCAGGCTTCGTCTGGATGGGACCTCCTTTGACGACTTAAACCAGGCTTTGTCTGGATAGGACCCCATTCGACGACTTAAACCAGGCTTTGCCTGGATGGGACCCCATTCGACGACCTAAACCAGGCTTCGTCTTGATGGGACCCCATTCGACGACTTAAACTAGGCTTTGTCTAGATGGGACCCCATTGGACGACTTAAAACAGGCTTTGTCTGGATGGGACCCAATTGGACGACTTAAACCAGGCTTCGTCTGGATGGGACCTCTTTTGACGACTTAAACCAGGCTTTGTCTGGATGGGACCCCATTCGACGACCTAAACCAGTCTTCGTCTGGATGGGACCCAATTCGACAACTTAAACGACCCCATTCAGCGATTAAACCAGGCTTCGTCTGGATGGGACCCCATTTGACGACTCAAACCAGGCTTCGTCTGGATGGGACCCCATTTGACGACTCAAACCAGGCTTCTTCTGGATGGGACCCATTCCACGACCCAAATCAGGCTTTGTCTGGATGGGAACCCATTTGATGACCAAAACCAGGCTTCGTCTGCATGGGACCCCATTTGATGACTTAAACCAGGCTTCGGCTGGATGGGACCCCATTTGACGACCTAAACCAGGCTTCGTCTGGATGGGACCCCATTTGNGGGACCCCATTTGACGACCTAAACCAGGCTTCGTCTGGATGGGACCCCATTTGATGACTTAAACCAGGCTTCGGCTGGATGGGACCCCATTTGACAACTTAACCAGGCTTCGTCTGCATGGGACCCCATTTGATGACCTAAACTAGATTTTCTCTGGATGTGGCCTGAGAAGTGTTTTGGTCAGCAGCAAGAAGGTGTTAATAGGTTTAAGAGAGAGTGGAAATCTTGCTAAAAGTTGGGTTGAGGCCTTACATATCACCCTTAATAAACATACGGAACAACCTTGAGCCTCATGCCCAGTCAGATTCAAACTCTTTGAAGCCTTTTCGAAGATGACTGAAGTCACACCCACACAGAGCAAAATGCGCTTTCCACACAGAAAAGCTTAGGCTTAGGAATAAAACCAGGCAAAGCTGGAAAAGAAATAAAACCATACCAGTAAGTGGCACGGTAATACTGTCAAAGTCAATAGATGCTCTGCAGGCGCAAAATACACAGGTGTGAACTTCACAAATAATTGAATAGTGGCTGAAACAATTAATCATATTAATCGATTATTGAAATAATCGTCAACTAACTTAGTAATCGATTAATCGTTAACTGGAGTACAGACTGTAAAAAAATGCATTTAGCTGACAGAACGACCCACTTAGAGAAATAATCATATAAAAATTGTAAAAAATATGTAAACATTTTGCATTTAAAATAAAATAAAGTTGTCATCTGTCAATATCCTATATCTAGGACTTCTCAAGTGGAAAAGTTTTAGTTTAGAAAAGTTTAGAGTGCTCTCAAATGCACACTGCAAGTTTGTAGCTAACTAAGTTATTTGAGCAATCTACATGCCACGAGGTGGTGGATTCAAACTTTCCCACAGCAGAAAAAGGTTCTAAATGTAGTTGGTTTCACCATCGCTTCATGTGGACAAGGCCTTAGTCTCCCAGGCTAACAACAACAGTAAAAAATGCCTTATTGGTTGAGGGAGTCTATTGTGCATGCAAATTCAAAGCGCAGAGCAGTTCTTCCCCAGCAGCTTAAAGCTTGAAATCCTCACATGCTCTAAACTAAGGAAGCTCTTTGGACAAAGTGCAAAATAACTTCAACTACAAGAATTGACAGCTATATATTTTTTGTTTCATATTTTATTTTTGAATTAGAAAAACACATTTTACCAGTGCAGGAAAAGTCACCTTAGGGTCAGTTTCACTGTCTTTTACCACATAGTAAAAATTAATAACAAGGAATTTGCTAAAGTTACAGACTTTTTCTTTATAAGTCTCAATTGTATCAGGCTGTTTTGTAATTTTTTTTTGATCCGCATATTTTTATTGAAAGAAGAAAAAATAGAGAACCACATAGTTTTGTGTCGCATACTTGGCATGCTTAAGGCTTTTTTCAAATGTACAACTGGAGGTTATCCTAAGAAATTAGTTAACTCTTTTATGTAGTTTCTACAAATTCCAATTCTTTGCACTACAATTGTGCCCTGTGATAAAAATTCAACATGGTGATTTAAAAACACTCAATGCTTCATAAAAATCTGGAGAAGTGTTTCAGCGACCTTGAGAGAGGATGTGACTGCTGGAACAATCTGTGGTGAGAATGATGAAAGTCTCAGCTCAGCTCTCAGGCAGAAGCACTTCTACTTTCTATCTGTTCACCTTGCACTCTGTTCTCCCTCCAATTTTGATCCATTTCATTTATTCCGTCACTTGTATGGTTTTATTTATTCATTTTTTTCCCCCCTCCGTCCGTCCGTCCATCCATCCATCCATCCATCCATCCATCCATCCATCCATCCATCCATCCATCCATCCATCCATCCATTTCCTGGGCCCTCGACGAGGCCTCCTCCCAATACGACATTAATGGAACACCTCCCAAGGACGGAGACCAGGAGGCATCCAAAACAGATGCCCGAGCCACCTCAGCTGGCTCCTTTCAACGTGGAGGAGCAACGACTCTACTCCTCCGGGTAACCGAGCTCCTCACCCGATCTCGAAGGCTGCGCCCGGGCAGCCTGCGAAACAAACTCCTTTTGAGCGCCTGTATTCGTGATCTTGTCCTTTCCGTCATTACCCAGATCTCATGACCATAGGTGAGGGTAGGAATGTAGATCATCGGTAAATTGAGCGCTTTGCCCCCCGACTCAGCTCCCTCTTCACCACGACAGTCCGATACAGAAACAGCATCACTCCCGACGCTGCACCGATCCATCTATCGATCTCACGCTCCATCCGCCCCTCACTCATGTTTTTTTTTTTTTTTATGTTTTAACCCAAAAATGTTGCACAAACAAAATTACTATGTGAGGAAATCTCCTTATTTACTGCAAAGGCATAGAATTTGTTTCCTTTTTTTGGTTGAATTTAAATTCTGAAATAGAATCCAAATAAAATGCATAATATGTTTGCATTTCAATAAAGCAATTGACTCAGCTGTTATTCTGAGCTCAAAGGGACACATTGTAAATGTTCACCCCAAAAAGTTCTTACTATTACTTTGCAGTGGGATTTTCTGCGATGGCTTTAGGTTCTTAAAATTGTTCTGTTCTGTTTTGTTCATCTTCCATTCACACCAGCTCCATGTCAGTTGATTACCCCAGTCTTTCTTCTGGGTCCCATATATACTCTCCCTGTGCAGTTCTTCAGTGCTGGTTCTTTGTTGTTAGTTGCTTCCTCATCCCTGGCACCCCATGTGAGTTTTCCCTGATGTTTTCTTGTTTTTGTTTCTCAGTATTTTTGTGTTTTTGGATATTTGCCTCAGTTTTTCTTCATTAAACCTACAAGAACTCATCTCTGCCTCACTCATCTCTGCATTTGGGTGCTCAAGCAACCTCACCCCCCACGTTGAGAACTTATCACCTTTGAAAATTTCTTAACAGAGGTTAATGAGAGCATCAGCTATGAAGAAAATGCTTAATATTTTACTTAAAGCTTTAATTCCCTCATTCTTTTTCCTTGAAAATAAAATCATCACATTTCTGTCCATTAAAAAAACCCCAAAACAGGTTGTTGGTAATTTTGTGGAGACAAAAATGAAAAATAAAATTTATATATCAACACATCACTGGCCAGAGCCAACAAAGGCAAACTTTTTCAACTTCAATCACTGACCAGTTGATTAGTCTAACACTAAAGTAATAAAAAAGTCAAAATAAATCCACATTTATTCAGTGTATAAAAAGAAATATATGGAACACAACTTTGAACCACATTTATTTCCCCATATCTAACCCAAATCTAGCAGGTATTTCAACCAGCAGCTGGTTAGCTCAAGTGCAAAGTCACCCAATCCTGCAAACAGGAGGCCTGGGTTGGTATCCCAGCTGGGGGGACTGAGCTTCTAGTGTGGGTCTTTAGGCAAGACCCTTCACGTTAATGCCTGCTTTGGGGAGTGGCGGCTTAGTGGTTTCGGGCTATGTGCTAGGAATTCTGATACAAGTCCCACTGCCACTCTGGCTCCCTGAGCAAAGACCTTTACAGAAACCATCAGATTTAATAATTTGATGTTAAGCAACAATGCAAAATATAACTTCTACTTTCTTATTTATGTCCTAAAAACAAAAAATTTCCTTGGTGTTTTTCGTCAAAATATTTACATAGATTGATTTGTTTTGATTGATTAGAGACTGTAAAAGATACATTTTGTAAATTATTATCTACAGATTAATTTCGGTCACATTACTTGTTATGTCAGAGGTGAAGAATAATCTAATTTTATTGCGAATGGATAGCCTAAGAGTTTGCTTAGCCTCCATTTGTGTAAGAAAATAATCAGCTCTATAAAACACACAAAAAAGCAAGATACTTGTAGCTTGGCTCCAAAGAAAAAAGCATAACCTTCGAATGAATTTATTTTCTAGACATTTTTTGAAATAGATTCTACATCAGTACACTAAAAAAAAACAGAGGTCATCACTTTGCTGAGTAAAAAAATGGAGCATTATTTCATTGGCATTTGTGAAAATGGACGTGAGCAGGGAAGAAGACATTAAGAGCCACCTCATGTCTGCCAGATTCTTGCCTCATATTCTCCTTTACAACCAGATGGAATGTCTGACCGTCTGAGTGCGATGTCACTGGTTACTTTTGCCATGGAAACCAAATAAATTCTCCCCTGTGTATCATCAGCACACCCGATCTTTCCCACTCGATCTCTGCCTGCAGAGTATAGGTGAATATAAGGACAGTAACCACGTCCGGAGGAGGAGATGTGGTCAGATAGGGAATGAAAAATGAAAAGTGAGGAAAATTTGACATTCAGCCTTATCCGCTGCACAGCTGTATTATGATCTGCTGCAAGCTCAAACAAAACCGAGCAAACTGACTGCATTTGAATGCATCCTGCTGTCATGGAGACACAGCAAATTCCATCAGAATTGAACAAACGGGAATGTTGAACAGAAAGTAGGGTGCAATGCAACTAAAAACAAAACAACTAAAAAGAAAACGGCTTAGCTTGAGGTCAATTTTCCTAACTCTTCTTTTTCAGGAAAAAAAAGGGTATTGTGTGACTTTTCCTGAAGCAATCTGCACGTGAAAAAAAAGAACTTTAAAAAAAAAATCACTAAAGAGGTTGCCTTTCACTACTGTTTCCCAGAAATGACTTCAGAGCTCCAAAATTCTGAATAAGGAGTGTTATGAGATTTTATTATGTGTGTGGGTTGGAGCAGATGGGCTGGTGTGGAGCACAATTTTTTTTTCCTGCAACTTCCTTCTGCAAAAAGTTAAAGTGCTCCACTGCCACTGGATTTATTTATTTTATTTTTTTTCTCTTTAACAGAGGGTGTATCAGCAGTGTTTACATTTGGGGCCAGATGGAGGCACTGACAGAGAGGATGGAAACTTTGCCTTTATTGAAGTACAAGTACAGTTGACATGTGTTTTGCAATAAGTTAGCCCTTGTATGATGGAAAGGGTTTATAAAAAAGGAATACTGAAACAAAATATGTTTTTTAATCAATAAATGCTTATATGAAACAGTCCCCAGGACCAGAAATAGAAGCTACCTAATATGAAGAAACCACAGAAGTTTGAGCAAAACCATCTGTTTCTGTAGCGGCATTTAAAAGTGAGGCTTTAAGTCATAGATGACCACTCGGCTACCTACGACACCAGCGATGGGATTATATCATGCAAAGTAAAGTGCAAAGCTAACATGGCTAAACACAGTCAAACTTAGAATGAGAGCCTCTTTTTTTCACCCGCTGCACCCGTGTTGTCCTGAGGCAGGTTTCCTTAGGCAATTTCTTTCTCCTCTAAATTCATAGTGCACCTTCACCAGGGAGAACAGAGCCTTTTTTATACTTTCTACATACTTTTTTACTTACTTTTATACTTTCTTTCTTAATTTACATGTTAAAAGATACACGCCTTATTCCCTACACCAGGGGTCTTCAACGTTTTCGAGGCCAAGGACCCCCAAACTGATGGCGGGATGGAGCGGGGACCCCCTAATTATATATATTGTATGAAATTGTGTTATATCAAACTGGTCCTACAGTCACTCTATTACATATGGAGTCATGTAACGAAAGTAATTTCTCCCTGGGATTATTAAAGTATTTCTGATTCTGATTCCTGGTTGATGGGACAGGTGTTGTGAATGAAACGGTGTCCAGGTTTGAAAGATC
>NW_015151245.1:72549-92545 GCF_000732505.1 Cyprinodon variegatus | reverse complement strand
GCATCCCAAAAACATTGTAGTTGAAAAAGTCACACGTCGTTATCAATTGGTCCTATTTTCTCTCTGTTCGTATCAGTGCTCGCCGTCATTCAGACAGCGAGCCCAACAACAGCCATGTCTCCCTCCGCCGCGGAGGGAGACATGGCTGTTGTACACTATGGCGTAATTTTGGTGCCACCAACCTGAGTGTGCAGTGAGAGCGGTGTGCATGCGGTTTAAACTCGCAAACCAGTATTAACTGATGTAATTTCCTTTACAGCTGTGTTAGACACTTCTTTTCTGGGCTCATCTGCCATTCTCTCCGTTGTGATTAGACACAGGCTGCAGTATCTTAAAGGGGAGGGAAATACCACCCACCCTCGCACACACGGAAATGGCATTTTGTGTTACCGACATGGGAAAATTGTCGCTGGTTTTCGTTAGGGGTGAGTATTGGCATGGGTGTTTCGATACGATAAGAGTCACGATACTTGGGTCATGATATGATATTATGATGATATTGTAATATCACTATATATATATATATAGCAATACTTTTCTTAGCTATCAAAATAAAATGTATAGATAAAAAGCAAGTGCTGTAAATGTTATCACAAGATATTGATCATTTAGTCATTGTCACAGTTCTGGTTCTGTTATGTTTTCTTTTGAGTTTTCAGTTTTAATTTGCTCCATGTTTTCTAGTTTTAGTGGTTTCATTCTTATTTTGTTGTTTTCTCTAGTTATTTTTCAGTTTTCAGGTTTTTATTTGTCGCCCTTTGCTGCCCTGTTGTGTTCTCCTTTTTCCTTAGCTCCTTTCCTATTCTGCTCTGCTCACACCTGCTCTCAATCTGCTCGTTAGTCCTTTCTTTGTTTCAGTCTCCAACTCTGTCTCTCTGAGTCTTCCTCCTCGTGATTGTTTGTCCCCAGATGTCTCCTTGGTTTCTGGTTTGTTTGACCTTGTTTTCATTTTTTTGATTTTTGGATTCCTGCCTCAGTTGTTTGTTAACTCTTCATTAAATGCACAAGAAACTCACCTCTGCCTCCCTGCCTCTGCATTTGGGTCCACAAACCACAACCAAATCCTGACAGTCATTCCATATTGTTTGGGCTTTGAGTCAGTCTACGTCTTCCACTGTGACGGCCTCAACTACAGATATTCTTCAGAATATTGACTTCAGTTTGTTTTATCTAACTGTTCACATGTACCTGTAATTATTTTTGGAGGGTGTATGTGTATAGTAGAGCTAATATATGATGGTACTAGACATCCTACGTGGAATGAGAAAAATGTTTTTAAAATGCATTGTTTTAGCATGACTTCACTTAATTTTTACAGCACCAATGGCTTTGTATTTTCTAAATGAAGCTATTTGGACAAAGACAACTCCAGTCGCCAGCTGTGCCTTTTAGCAGCAACATATAAATGAATTAAAATAAGCAGAACTCATTTTAAGTTAGCTTTGACATAATAAGAACAGAATCAACTCATGCATTGAATCCTATGAATATGATAACAGAAACCTAATGTAGGGTGAACGTACTGTAACCCAGTAACATCAACTGTTAGGAATTACTTTACACAATAAAGTAATAATAATAAAAAAATAACGAATAATTAAAAATAATGATTAATAATAAGCAGCACGAAACCATTGATTTATTTATTTTTGTATTCTTAAAATAAAAACATTTTCCAGAGAACTAACATTGCAAAGTTCTCGAGAGACTGGAATACATCTGTTACATGTAAAAAGAGCAGCTATACAATCAGGATTTCTACTTTTCAAATACAACAGGCAGCTAAACTGCCTTCTGTATAGTGAAGGTTTTAGGACCCTACAAAAGGGGTAGAAGATGGAACTTCTGCTAGTTTACAGAACAAGAATTGAGCACGAAACCCGAGTGGTAGAAGAGGAATCTGACGACAGTAAGGAATAAACAAGACCTTCTATATAGGAAAAACAAGGGAAATCAGTCAAAAAAGGCAAAGAAAAGGCAAAGTTAAGCAGAAAAACCAACATCATGGCAGAACCAAAAACTATTGCATTTTCCCAGCATCTAAATCTGGTGAACAGTTCTCAACCACCAAATGACTTCCCCAAAGTTCATCTGTTATTGTCATGTAATCATTAACAGCCTGTTTTCTAGCTTAAGTTTAAAGGAACTTTTTGCTAGCATGTCCCAATCAAAGACCCCAAGAGCCATCATAACTTTCCGTTCATCTCCAACTGAACTAAAAAGTGAAACTAATCTCTTATGGGCTGCACTATTTGTAAAGTAGAAATCCAAACTACTTTGCAAGCTTTCTATGTCTGCCGCCCTCCTGATGTTTGACACTGCAGGAGTGTTGACAAGAAACATCTGCTCAAACGAGTTTGAATCCTTGGCTCAGAAAGTAAGGAAATTTGTTTGCTTGAATATTTTATTGTTCTAAAACCCTAAATTGCACAAACATGGTTGTATTGTTGAAAAACTTGTTTATTTTCTTTAAATGGTTCCACATTTAAAAGGAAAACCCATTTGTGAGTTTAGCTACAAAAGGGGCATGTTAGTTACAGCTATGAAATACTTGACAGGTATTCTCCTCCAGTACCAAATTGCTTATTCAAACCTTAGATTTAGAAGTCATTATTGAGGTGGAACATTTTAGATTAGGAAACACCAATCTGATCTGGAAGCTGACAGGGAGACAGAGCACTGCTGATGTAGAGTGCTATGATCACTCCTATGAAGCAGATTATTAATGCCTAAATTAATTTAAAATGTCAAAACCTCTTGGCAAAATATGTTCTCTTTTATTATTCTGGTGCTTGCAGTTTGTACCATATACCTGAAAATCAGTAACATCTACTTCCAGCCGCCACAAATAGTAGCAGAAACCCCCAAGAGGCGACCGGGCCTGAGGCAACTGCTGCTGGGGATTCCCAGTGACAGACAATGTTTTAAGGTGGACTTTCTCACTTAAAAACATATTAAAACTACTTTTACCCACTGATCACAGTAAATATAGCAAAGCCGCTCTCTGCCACTGAAGACTGGACCAGCAAAAGCATCAGACGCATCTGTACATGGGCGCAGGTTTGCATAGGGACCATAGGGACATGTCCCTACCAAAATTTTGGACGGACCTATTTGTCCCTAACAATAATTGGATGTGAACAACATGTTTATAATTTACTATACAGCAGCCGCTTCTTTTCCTCTCGCAGCTTCTCTGCCTGGTAGCTGCAGCTGCCTGCTCTTTCCTTTCCCTTTCACATAGCAGCGCATCAACTGTGCTGCGCTGTTTAACTCTCTGATTATTCTGCCTTAAGTTCCGCCTTCTCTCTTTCTGATTGCGTGTTTTCTAGTCTGTATGTGTGCATGCGGGGGTACTGAGAGCGCGAAAAAAAAGACGCTAAAATAAATTAATATTGGGCTACGAAACTAGTCCAAATTAAAAAAAACGTATTATCTACGCTAAAACAGGCAAACGCTTCTGATTGGAGTTCTGTAAAGAAGTAGGAGAGAGTTTTTTGATTTGTGGAACTTGAGAAATGTAAGTTAACAACGTTAGGATTTCTTTTCTTTTATCTTTTAATCAGATAGCCAAACACTCCTTAAAGAAGATCTTTTATGAAATGAAACCAGGTGAAACAGAAACGTTTAAACGTTTCCTTTGGAGAAGTTCTGGATGGAGAATATTGACAGACAAAAACAATTTTTTTTTACTTCTTAAATGCAAAATGTTTACATATTTTTTACAATCTTGGTATAATTCCTGCTCTAAGTGGGTCGCTCTGTCGGCTAAAGGCACATTTTAGTGGCCCTATATTCCAGTTAACGATTAATCAATTACATAGTTCACGATTATTTAAATAATTTGTTAATATGATTAATTGTTTCAGCCACAGATAAAATACATGATAATAGCTACACAGAGTAACTACAGCCCAGATGTACAACTTCTAATATTAATATTTTAAATGCTCAGTGTCAGTTCATCTTATAGTTCCAGTGCACATGTAAATACAATACATTTATTTGCCGTCCCTTGAATGTATTATTTTGCATGATCCAGAGAGAGCATATTAGATAAAAAAATAAGAGTGGGTTTTACCTCTGCACAACTCTATATCTTCAGAAGAAAACACAGGATAAATCCACATATGATAGACTATATTTGGTTAAACAGACACTGTCTTAGTAGCAGGTACATTTAAATGCAATCCTTTTCAAAGTGGAAAAAGTCCTAATTCCACATTCATCAGAGCCAGTTATGCTTTAAATATTGATAAACAGCATCTAGTGCATGTAGTGCTTATAAGATTTGTATTAATATAGCAAGAAATGCTGCTGTTCTCTTTAAACAAAATGAGCCCTGAAGCTCACATTAAGCATAAAAAAGAGCATGCATATTTTTGCAAAGGACCAATGAAACTGAAGAATAGTGTCCCTACCAAAGTTGAAATCAAACCTACGCCCTTGCATCTGTACACTTTACGGGACGCGCTTCAGGTGATGCTCTTGAGACGGGTCTGACCTTAATGTGTACTAGCATTAAAAATTAAGCAGCAGGAGATTTTTTGCTGCTCAAATCACAGTGTGAACGTAGTATTACACTTTCTGATTGTTAGAATTACCCTATGAAACATATTATTATATCTGAAAGTGATCTCATGATCTTTCTTATGAAATTTTGCCCTCTAATCAAGCACACCTACTTCCCATAATCAGGACAAAAGTTGTGTTGTAACAAAGAAAAAAAGTTAGCTGCATTCCACCTCAAAATGCAGGAAATAGCATTTCAGAGTCTAAATTTCAAAATGGTCAGGGGGAGGATACACCCAGACCCCCGTACACCATGCAAAGCCCAAAGATGTGATACACCAAGGTGTCCACCATACCAAATATTCCTGGCTAAAAATCTGCTGTGGGAACTGTGTTTTTACTGGACACCCTGGCTTGAACAACACCCCAGCAAGTACTCAATATGGTTAAGGTCAGGACTATGAGGCCTTTCCATCTATTACATTCCCAATTAATGAAGGTAGTCTGATAGATCTTGCTTTGATGGGGGGGGGGGGGGACTTTGTCATCTTTAAAGACCGTTTTGTCTTAAACTTTGGAGAAGTTAGATTGACTTTAGTTATAGAACCTCACCTTGATATCTGTCTGCACTAAAAATTCATCCGGTAATTACAAATAGACTTTTCTTTCCAGTGAGAGAGATGTTGCCCCACAGCATTACACTGTCTCTGCCAAATAGAGTCAGAGTAATGCCCATATTCAACTCTGCTGCTAAACCTGTCAATGCATTTCCTTGCATTTGAGGCAATATAGCTGGATTCCCAGTTTTAAAGACATATTAAAGAAATACATTAATAAAATAGGGATAAATTCAATCTAGTTTGAATTTAATTGCTGAATAATTTTGATTTTATTACACTTGAATGTAACTTGGTCATAAGCTAAATCTGAGGGTATCGGGGCAACAGAAAAAAGGACTCTGCACATAGCGCAAGTCAAAACATAAAGTCCTTTTAAATATTCAAATGGAAGCTACCTGCCTGCAGCAACATCAAATAAATAGACACAGCCCTAAGCATCTACTCCTGCCACGAGTGCAATTAAGGGTAAAACTTCCAGTCTCTTATTCTTGCTCTAAGAGTAAGAGGTCTAATTAGTGATGACATTAGTGTTCACTGTAAGTCACCAACATGCAGCAAATGAAACACCCTAATATATCACAGCCTTTTTTAGCAAAGCCCCAAGGATATACCGCTCAAAATAAAACATAATGACCACAGATGTGTTACAATGAGTTGAGAATTTAGGGTTAAATAAAGAGTATACACAAAGTGAAAATAAATAATGGATAACATATGTCTTCCAAGAGCGCAGGACATAATGTTCTCTTGCTGAACAGACCAGAGACAGAGGACTGATCCACACCGCAAACACCAGCTTTCAGGTTTTCTTGACAGCTTACACACAAGCTCGCAAAAACTTCACACACACATTCAAATACATGTTCAATATTTATTATACTTTGGATAGCTCCACCTCTCTTATTCTCTTACATCACACTTTCCTTTTTTAACCAAATCAAAAAATAGAGCAAAGTCAGGAAAACATTCAACTCTAAATTGTATCTATCAGCGCTTTCATGTCTGATGCTGCAATTCAATTTTATCATACTGTTATTTTGATAGTGATTGAAGTCTTATTCAGAAGAAAAAAGCAGAAGTTCAAAGATGGTGTATATACACAGGTGTACACAGGTTTAAGAAGCATGCAAAGAAAAGTGATGCATCTAATGCAGTAAAAAAGCTACAATTGTGTTTAAATAATTGGCCAAGCAAATGTCACATGGTCAAAGAAAATGTATTTCCTCAGACTATACCAGATAAAACTTTAAGCCAGAATGGAGTGAAGACCGACTTAAGCCAGATTAAGCTGAAGTAGGTAGAGCATCCACAAGTTATACTCAGGTTAGAGTAGTGGTACTTTATTTTCAAGAAAAAGTACATAGTAGTCATCAAGAAATTACTCAAATAAGAGCTTAAAAAGTATCTAGTGAAAAGGCTACTTGAGGTCTGAGGATGATCATAACTGTTTTGATATTTAAACCTCTGCAGTCAGATACTATACACACATTCTGGTATTTTAAACTCTGAAATAAAATAAAAAAATAGAAATAGATAGCACGATTACATGATTGATCTAATGCAGAAGAAACACATTTCCAAATCCTTCAGATTTTCAATGTAAAACTTGAAACCTGTGATTTTAGTAGAACAGGGTGCAGATCTTCCACTGACAACAGCTACTGTTTACTCACCTGATCACTGTGCATAGAGCAAGTTACTCACTGTATGTGGGGTAGCAAGACATTTTACTCAAGTAGGGATACTTCACAGGGATATTACTCAAGTCAAATTAAGAGGTACTGTACAGTAAAACTACTCCCAAAAGGTTTTTTATGTTTTCCCCAAATGTTACCCAAGTTAATGTAAATTAATAAATGTAACTAGTAACTACCCACCTCTGGTTAATAACAAACTACAATATTAGTCACAATAGATGACCTAGTATGACATTATTACTTTCATAAAAGTTACATTTAAAAAGTAAAGAAAAAACAACTGCACAGACTAAACCTTTGGAATATTCTACAGTTTAAATGAGATGTGAGAGATAACTTGTCTGTTTGAAAATATTTCCAGTTGGGAAAAAAAATAGAGAACAAGTCAATTATATTAGGGTAACACAATTTAAGGCGGAAATAAAGTGTGTCCTTTAATTAATAAGTTAAATAAAGGATAAAACATATTGATAGGAATCTCATTCTCCCCACATAATAAAAGCAGCCTAAATATCTTAATAAATATCTTTTTTAATAGGGTTTAGTAACATTGTACATAAAATAAAACAAGGAGTGATCCTAAAGTATCTTTATTGTACTTATCAAATCATATGATTATTTTTTCCCCTACAGAGCTGCAACTAGTTTAAATCCATATCAATACTTTTTATTACATATAACTAGAAAAGCAAATTTTGCTCCATATTGTGACTTTCACCCATAGCTATAAGGATCTGGATCATTAGTACATTTTAATGAATTGTTCTTTGGTATGAGGGGACCCTCATTAAAATCTGCCCATTACTTTAATGTTATACTTTAAACTGACAAACAAACACTCTCCTAAAAACATAATCTCATTGGCGTAGGTAAACAAAGCTGGTAAGTTATATCTTATTTGTTTATCTTTTTTTGTTTTGTTTTTACTGCACTGCACTGCAAAAAATAGAAATCTAACCAAGTCCTTATATCTTAA
Organism: Cyprinodon variegatus; assembly: GCF_000732505.1. Lineage (NCBI taxonomy): Eukaryota > Metazoa > Chordata > Actinopteri > Cyprinodontiformes > Cyprinodontidae > Cyprinodon > Cyprinodon variegatus. The sequence continues at coordinate 84,740 of NW_015151245.1, read as the reverse complement.
AATAAGTGCATTTTTTCTTAAATTGATGAGGTTAGTGAGAGACTTTACCAATGGACAAAACCATTTACATTTAAAATAAGAAAAAACAAATGCATTGTCTTATTTCAAGTGCATATTATCTAATTATCTTATTTCAAAAGTAAAAATACTCATCCTTTTGGCAAATAATCTTATTTATCTACTTAATTTAAGAGGAAATACTTTCTGCAACAGGCTGTGAGATGACCAATATTAAAGTTAAACATCACTTTTTTAATCTAATGTACTCACAACACGTTGACGGTCGGCGGTAAGTCAGCGGCCGCTGGGGCCCTTTCCAGCCCGATGTTGGAGCAGTTGACCACGCAGAGCCGCTGCGGCCCTGCAGGCGCACAGCTGCAGTTAACGGGACAGGGGCTGCAGCTGCCGCCGCCGCCGGCTCCCTGCGGCCCGGAGCCCCACACCTCCAGACAGCAGAGCGCCACAAGCAAACTGGGGAAGAAGCTGAACTTTGGGACCCAGACGCCATCTTCTCGCTTGGATAAAGTCTGTCCATTTCCACCAGGCATAGCTCACTCACATCTCATTTCCTCTGATGGTGCTAAGTCCCCTCAGGTTGGGAAGAAAGAAAAACGCACTCCAAGAAGAACAGAATAAAATCCCCCTCTTCACGGCTTTTAGATTTCAGAGACAGAAAACAAAGACAGGAGGGATTAATTTGGACTTTGTAGTCCACTTTTGTCTTCTAAGCAGAGTTTAGACTTTTCTTGATCATAACCCCCTCCTCTAGAAATCTAACGGGACGTCTCCAGAGTCCTTTCAGAGAGAAAAAAAGTTTGGGAGAACTTCCTCTCTCCTCCTCCCTTCACTCCATGCAGTTCCCACAGCAGCCACTGAGACCCGGCTGTCCGCAGAAAGGAGAACATTATCAGTTTATTTACAGCTGGTGCTTTCAGAGTGTGAATTCTTTTAGAAATTCTCTAAAGTAGGTTTATTCTTTACTTTATAACAGTCCCTCCAGAAACGTCCAAAAGTTGTGATACAACACTTCCTATAATTTTGGGAGGGATTGTTCTTTTCTTTCTATCTAAAAACAGCTCTAATTTCAATCTGAAAAACTTCCACGAAGAGAAAAGACAATTAGAAGAAACTTATTGATACAATTACTTTGTCTTTGGCACTCAGACCTCAGCAGGAAACAAAGTGCTTAATTTTGATAGATATGCATGAACAGGAGCAAAGAATAGGGCTGTTTCCCTCCAGGCCTGAAACTTGTGGTGGATGGGAGATAGATGAAGTTGGTCAGTCTGTAGACTGCTGGTTAGCGAGATGGTATGCTGAGCTTTATTGGGAGATCCAGTGGATTGCGTGAGCTGATACTAGAGCTTCACTGGAAATTGGACCTGGAAGTCCAATTTGGATAACACAGGTTGAAAGAAACTGTCCATGATTGGCAAGCATGGAGCGACAGTGGAGAGGAAAAACTTTTTTTTACCTAAAATAATGAGGGACAATGGGCTACCTCTGCACCGCCAATCTGGCAGATAGCGCTGTGGAGCCCTTTTGCTGTGCGGAGCAGTGCCTGTAGTTGAGGCAGTCACAGTTGGAACAAACAGGGTTTTTCCATACTTTCAGTTTAAACAAAAACTCCTTATCAGAGGATCTAAAATATTAGTATTCAATCATTTGATGACTAACTTTTTACATTTTTAATTTGACATCTAATTTTTCATTAACTGAACAGATTGCTTGCCTGAATTGGTTTTCTCTCTTTTGGACTTTCTAATTCTAAGTAATTTGGATGAGTAAAAGGATTCATTCCCAACTCCACCTTTACTGACATTATTATAATTTCTTATATCTCAGTGTATGACTTTGCTTTTTATAAGATCAATTCTTAAAATATTTTTGGTCACCATGGTTATTTTATTGCTCTTTGAAAGCCTAACCATAGGGCAGTCAATGGTTTACATGCTTTTCCAGCTCTTACTCCTCGTTAGGTTTGAAAAATTAATGAACGCTGCCCCTCATGGAGAGCATTGTTTCATTTGTAGAAAGACATTACATAGAGTTTGACTAACAATGACGATACATTTTAGAATAAAAATGATATTGAAAATATCTTAAGGGCAAAATCCAAGCAATTTTAAATATGGGGGTATATTTAGATATCAATAACTACTAAAGTTCTCCCTCTGATTTACCAAACCTTTGACCAGCAGTTTATGTCTAATATGCTGATATAGAGTACCAGCAATTAAAAGCAGATTGACACTGTACAGTCAAGGAAACTGACCTTGGTTACAAACTAAAGCGTATAGACAATAGGTGAATAACATGTTTTTAAAAACATATTTTAAATACATGGAATCCTGAAAATGTAATTTTTTTTTTTTAAAGTTGCCCATACATAGATCAAGTCTAAAAAAAAACTTGCCTGTTACAACATACACACTTACTTTTAATGATTACTAAACTGCATATAAAATAAAAAGAAACAGAGCAGTATGAGGTTAGAAAATAATTGCTTTTCTATTTTAGCCAAACAGATATAGAATTATGTCAATTAATATCAACTTGTCGTAGGACCTTTAAAAAAAACCTAACTGCATGGACAAGCTTTAATTCATGGATACTATGGAAAGCTACTATGGATTCTTTCTGATCTTAAGAGGTTCAAAAATAAACTGTTTTCTCTGATAAGTTAGAATATTATTGAAAAGTCAATTTAAGTAATATACACAAGGTACTAAATGAAACACATATATGTTAATCTCTTACAGACTAATGTTTAAAAAAAATATATTTTCTATTTTCCATGAATATTTTGCACTAACTGATAAAGAAACACTGTGGTCTTAATAAAAAATTAGTTTTAAATGCTTTCTTCAAAAGGAATCTCCTCATTCTGAAAGGCACTGTGCGATTAAAGAGCCTGAGCAGAAAGCATACTTAAACAGTTGAAACACTATTGAAACTAGATTTTTAAATAAACTGCCTGTAAGCATATCATCTTATTTTTTCTTCTGGCATTAAATGAAATTACGCTTCTTTCTTTTTTTTTTTGTATTAGGTCAGTTGGACATTATTTCCTTTATGTAAGTGTTTTCAGAGAATTTTGATCCCTTTAGTCAAAGTCAGACATTTACATACAGTAAAATGAGTTAGAAATAATTTTTAAAAAAGCAAACACGATGATGTCATGGTTTGTAAGCTTCTGATTGGTTAACCAATATCAGTTGAGGTAACTGCAGTCAATGGTTTACATGCTTTTCCAGCTCTTACTCCTCGTTAGGTTTGAAAAATTAATGAACGCTGCCCCTCATGGAGAGCATTGTTTCATTTGTAGAAAGACATTACATAGAGTTTGACTAAATTGCTCTAAGAATTTTCAGGTATGTGACAAAGTGAATCGCATCCTTTTCTTATTGTCTAAGATATTAATGAGGAATAAGAGCAGAAAAAAACTAAAATGCTGGGAAAGTAGATGGTTTATACTCACTAAATCTCTTCTGACCAAGCAGCATTTCCCCGTCACACCCTGTTTCCAGGGTCGTTATGCTCTTAATATAAGCAAAAGTGCAGCAGTCCAGTATGTCATTAAAAAGCGTTTGGGTTACACAGCTGGGTCATTAGCACTTACTAGCTGTCAGATGTACCCTGAAGAATTTTTATTTACTGTCTTTATATGTATGTGCAGTCCATGAAGAATTACTGCATATTAAAGTGAATTTTACTTGCTTAGTGCAGGACTGCTCTTCATTTTATCTTACTGGATAATAGACTAATTTTTAATTGGCTGGGGAGTAACAGAAGGCAAGACTGTATTATCACAAAAAGGTTTTGAAGTGTGCTACATAAGCAGTGGAAATTGAGTAAAAGAGCTCTTGGAGGACGGTTGGAACTGATTTTTTCCCATTTGAATCACAGCTTCTCCCTTTTGTTTTCTTTTATGTTTTCACAAACCAGCACTGCATATTTATCCATGTTATGGAAAAAGTCAACTACTGTATTTTTTCATTTTTATTGTTTTATTAACCCTGACCAAGTATATATAACAATCTGTGATATTATAAGCTCAGCATACATGATGTCGAAAACAGCTACAAAAATATCTCAATAACAATTGTATAAGGAGTGTAATACTTGCTGTGTTGAGAATGGCGTTAGATATAATGATCAGTTTATTTTGCGGAAACATTTTACTGAAGTTAACATTGTCTGTTTTTCTCAAAGTGCTCCCTTAAAAATGACTTTTATTTGACAGTAAGAATGATTGCAGGACTAAAGACAATGTTAAAAATGTGTCAAATGTGATAGGAAGGCTTCAGAGCCAAATGCTCCTCCCTTTCTCTCTGCAGTATTTCCTGAAGCTGTGCGTGGCACGTGTTTGGGGCGTTTCCCTGGTGTTTGGATTGGCCGAGTCCCACCACTTGTCCCTGCAGGCATCTGGAGCTTCTCACAAAGAAAAGAATCAAACACAATTCCTCTCTTATCCTTGCTGACATCAGTTCAGCATATTAAGATCATACTTCTAAAGAAAACACGTGTAAAAGGAGGTACTGAATGTTCCAACTCAGGTAGATAAGTTGGTGACTTTGAAGGTCTTTGGTTTCGGAAATGTTTGCTTTTTCTTCCACTCTCCCAGAATATTTGAGGCAACGGGATGCATATTTTTAAACATTTTACAGCATCATCGACAGTTTGAATTAGGACCATATTTACAGAGCTGTTTCAGCAATGTAAAAATCCATACCTTCACTTAAAAACCAATGATTTCTTTTTGTTTTTTTAAATGATAAAACACTGATGAGGACACAGTGACCCAGTTGTTATAGCCATATGATACCCGCTACCGCTGCATGATGCTCTGTTCTTTCAAACCAATATTAGGTTTTGACTCTGATCATAACCTGATATAACACTGCAGCATGAGAAGCTATCCTGCAAGCATTTTCTTTCTTTGTCCCTCTTGTGCTTTGTGAGTCATTTCTATGGTTAATTAAATTAAGTTTAATCAGGGTTTGATGTTATAGACTCATAGATCTGGATTGTGGTATTAACTCCCACAGTTTGTTTTTGTAATCATGTTTTTTTTTTTGACATAGTATTGTTATTCTCCCAAATAACAAAGCTAGAAAGGACCTTGGTGTAGATGAAGGTTTTTGTGGTTACTATTTTGGTTGTTTTTGTTTTGCATTTTTTCCTTAACCTGGAAATCAAAATACTTACATTTTTTACACTATCCATGACATATTTCTGGTTATTCTTTTTAAAGGGTTTTGTTTCAAATCTCTGCTGGAGTTTGGAAGTTTTTCATGTATATACATGGCTTCTCTCCTTTTTTTTTTCCCAGCAGCATCTTTCCACCAGTATTACTTGATAGAGACGTATGCATATTTGTTTGGAAATCTTCCTTTATTAAAAGAAAACAAAAGATGAATGCTTGATGTATATGATCTCTTTTTGTTGAAATTCTTCCCTTTTAAGGAAAATCTCTGTGAAATCCATCTAACACACTGAGAATCTACCACTCAGGAGTCCACAGAGGAGCTGCCGCCAAACCCACCCACCATTAGGATGTGCTCATTATACCTCTCACCTCCAAGGAGAGATACTGAAATGTGTGATAGAGGGGCTCCAGACTAAAGAACTCATTCATTTCCTCTGTGATTAAGCTTCTAACAGCTGTTTTGCGAATTGCATGCCGCAGATTTCACACCTTTTCACAACAGTTCTTTATATTTAAGGATATTTGTATTCTGTTGGCATGGATCTGCTTTTCTGTTAATCCTTGTTTTCCTTTCATTAGTGTTATTTTTGCCATATTGGCATGGGAAACACTGTTAAAGCAATAACCGTGAAGCAAACTGTAACCATTCAATTGTAGCAAGATTTTTTAAATGCATTTTGGGATTTTCTTTTTAATAATTACTAAATAAGGAAAATAAAGCTACATAAAGACTGAAGTTTCTGAAAAACATTTGTTGTTATAGTGAGTTTTCAACATCGATCAGACTAAAATGTTTACATGACATTTATCTTGATTTGTAATTCTGGTGTAAAATACCACAAAGAGTGATGTAGGAGAAACAAGTTTATGTGATATATGAATCTTTCTGTGAGTTAAATCATTTTGTCAGCGTGTTGTAGAAAGTGGATTTTCCCCCATAGAAATCACCCTAATGAAGCTCACTAGACAGAAACTGAATAGAACTGCCTCCTGACAATTCCTGTGTTTATTTAGCTTTGAATTTGTTTCACTGCTCTTTAATAACATTAAAAGGTTTGTTAATAATTTATCTTACTTGAATTAAAGTCTTTTTTATCTTTGATGCTCAGTGTTTGCAAAACTATCACAAACGTTTTGGAAAGAAAAATTATGTGCTAAATTATTGGTTTTAATTTTACTCCTCAGAAAACCATAAGAACTTCCAACTCAACTTCACTCTGCATTTCCATATAATCTGCAAATTAATGCAAACATCAGACCTTCATCAGAATTAGATTGTAATTAGAAAGCTGACTTAGATCAGACAATAGCAATAGATGTAATATAATCTCCAATTTGCTCAATATTAAAGCATCCCTTTATGGAAAACACCTATTCTGAAAAGATAATCGTTTTTATTTAATCCCATGAAAGTCTTTTTCTACCTCCCTGGACTAAATTATTTGACCAACTGATTGATATATATGCGATAAGCGTTAATAAACTTGCATTTTTTAAAACACTAAAGTGTATCTCTCTGTCAGCTTTATAGAATTTTGCAACTATTAATTTAACCTGTACCAGTTCATCTCAGCCACTTCATCTTTTTAGTTTCCTAATAATTAAACTGCATCATCTGTGAGGTCCGTAAATATAAGATGCAGAGTTGTTGGAGCCAGTTGGCCTTTTATCCAGTGCTGTATTTTTTATTTTTCTGGCCTTAACTGGTCCAGTCTGGACAGGCTGGAGGTAAAATGAGCTTGGCTCCTGTTTGGTTATGGGGAGGGTCCTACTGCCAGCCAGGAAAACAGTACTTACTGAGGCCTCTGTCTATGTTATTGTAGGATTGCAGGAAGAAAAGGGGGAGTATGAGTGGAGCCTGCAGAAGAAGAGATGGAGGGAGGCTATCCACGGACAGATGATGGCGTGTTTAAAAACTCACAATATAAAAGGAAAAATGTGAGCAAACATGACAAAAAAAATAAACTGAATGAACCCTCCACCTAATAGAAAGATAGAAAACAGAAGAAAAATAAACAGTCAAAGTTGGATTCTGGCAGGAGGCAGTTTGTGACTGTCTATCTGTCATGTCTGCATTGTTAATTATTGCCTATTTTTCTCTTATAAATGTATTATACATTCACATTAAAAGAAAGCTTATCTGTGAAATCTGAAACTGATACTCTTGTGTACAGTAAATGTTTATTGAGAATGCTTGGTCTTGCTGGTCATTAAGGACCTCCATGTTGCATTCAAATGATATTTTAGCTCTAAATACATCTTTAGTATCAGAAGAATATTATATAAATAAACAGAAACAAAGTGTTGTTATAATTTAAATGCAGAAGGGTGATTGTTTTGACTTTTCAGTATCATTTAACTTGATTTATTTGGATTATTACGTATGGAGCTAAGTCTTAAAGATAATTTAACTAAGAATACTAAATGCTTTTTAAAGGTTTTTTATTAATTGATTAAAAGTAGCTATTTTTACAGGTCTAAATTTGGTTAACTTACCAGGAAAATCCCAAAAAAATAATTCAGAATAGAAAAGAGAAGATTCTGACTTACCCTGCTAATCCACAATGTAAATCTTAGGAATGTATTAATTTACATTTAGTGCAGTTTATTTGCATAGCACCAGTTAACAACATAAGTAATCTAAAGGCCCTTTACATATTAAATTTAATAATTACACTAAGTTTCGTTACATTTTCTTAGAAAAGCAAATTGATTCCATCAAGTCATTAACCTGCAGAACTCACTGCCTCACCTGGACCACCTGCAGACGTGGCGTTTTCAAGCTCCACCTAATTAATGTTGTGACCACACCCCTCTAAGAAGCCAATCATTATTCAAGAACCCCTTCATTTAGCTTCTGGCCCAGCTTCCCTCCTGCGTTCCATATGAAATTTCACCCACTGCATCCCATTTCCTTTCTCACTCTCAGGTCATTATTCCCATTTATCCTCTGGTTTATTCCAACACCAGTGTCCAGCTCCCTGGGGGAAGATTACTATAACCCTTTTCCTAAGTTACTCATTCAACCGAATTTCAATTAACAGTATAAAAGTTTTGTGCTGGGGTCTGAGAGCCAAATAATTCATGCCAAAAAAACGTTTCCAATTTCATGTTTTTTCTGTGTGAGTCTCTCCAGGTAAAAATATCATCATCCCGATATCAGCTTGTCCAATATTCCTGCAGCAAAGGACTATTGAAGGGGCAGAATTGTTGGCTGATTTGTTTTATTTTTCTAAAAGTGTATTTTAAATATGTGATATTAAGCAGACTGATCAGAATCTCGTGGCAGCAGAGGATCACACCAAAGACAAGTTACATTACCTAAAAAGCTAAATGTCCCAGAGTGTAGGATGGGAAAGAGAGGAGAGACGAAACTGACAAATATCCCAACTAATATAGTCATCCCAATATTGTCTTTGGGAGGTTTCTAATATCATTCAACTCTAATTGCAACATGTGTCATGTAGTAGGGTCCGATTTGGCAGCAGTATTTCACAAATCTTCTAGTAGTTTTTCAAGCTACCTCTGATATTGTATAAAAGTCATGACGTGTAAGTCATGTTCCTGTAGCAAAGGGTCCACAAAACCTTATGGTTCTATCTCCAGTCTTAACAGCTGGTATTGAGTTATTTGCTAAATAAACCATATTAAACCCTAACATGCCATCTGTTTTGATTTCCAAATAATTTAAGAGCAATCTCTCCAAAGGGTTTTGTGGATGTTCTGGTGCCTCATGTACAAATCATGTCTATGCACAAAAAAACCCTCCCGTACAATGTTCAAGGCAAACTCACAATATATAAAAATGAACGCTGTGTGAAAGTGCTTGACAATCCACCTACATTGAGTTGCATTTAACCTCAGTGCTGTAAAACACCTAAAAAGGGATGGAAACAACCTTAGTCACATACAAACTGTACATTTTCCTCTGGTTAGGTCTATATGTGTGCATTGGTCCGAGAAGCATCAGAGAGGCTTCCCCCCGCAGAGCTGGAGGAGGTGTCTGGGGAGAGGGAAGTCTTGGAATCTTTGCTGAGACTGCACCCCCAAGAACCAATCTCCGCACAAGATGAGGAGTATACAGTAAGTACAAGTTCATAATGTGTAGTTAGTCTGAATTTAATGGGAGGAGTTGATCATCTTCTTTTTCCTAACATTATTATTAACTTGTATAACCAAATTATCTCTTGTGTCATGTTATTGAGCTTGATTGAAAGTTGTATCAAATATATATCTGCAGACAGAGCACCTAGTGGTAAAAGCTCATTTATTACTCTTTTAAGAAGAGTGTGACAGTGTCCTAATTTTTTAGAAATTTTATTTATCTATTTGTTTATTAGCTTTTATAATAATGCAACAGACTGGCGACCTGTCCAGGGTGTACCCCGTCTTTTACCCGCAGACTACTTGAAATAGGCACCAGCTCCACCCAGATAGAGAAGTGGAACAAGATGGGTGGATAAATGGATTTTATGGTAAAATGTAAATATTATTTCTTCAGTATGAGTTTTTTGGTTATCTCTATCTTTTTTTTCAGTTCTATAACTGATGTTGAATACCAATGAATCCAGTGTAAGAAAAACACAAAGGCTGTAGGTTTTCATTAGTATTATTTTTTCATGCATCCATTTGCCTTACAAACAACACCAACATTTCATATGAGCACTGCTAGAGATACAGGTACTGTTTTGGTTCTGACCTGTTTTTTTTTTTTTTCTACCTCATCTGTCTGCTCATATCCTCTCTGTGCTCTAGAAATTTAGATAATTGTTCCCACCTGCTCTCCCCTGCTTACACCCTAATCATGCCTCATGCACTCCACCTGTCGACCTGGCTATATAAGCTGCTGACAAACAGTAGCAGATTATCAAAAGCTGTTGTGTGAATAAATGTAATGAATTTCTGCCTTGCCTGCCTGATTTTAACCTTGTTTCTTCCTCCTAACTGCTGCCTCCTGCCAAACTCCTGGATTTGTTAGCCTCACTCTGCCTTTCTGTGTTTGACCTTGTTTTTGTGCCTTATGTGTAAAAAACCTAAAATGAAATCAAAAGATTTGTTTAATTCCCTCAATGTATGGTCTTTCTAAGCAAAGCACTGGGAGTAGGTGGTTTGTGTGCTATTCTAACATTGAAACCTCTCAAACAATCTGAAGTGGACCTCTTGCTTGTTAGAAGCAACAATAAACCGATTTACACATGTAATAGAAAAATATAGGAAATCTTCTTTTTTACTTAAGCATTTTGTATATTTGAGAGATTGTTGTCACTCTATGTAGACAACCTGAAACCAGAGTGTTTTAATGAATATAGAAAGCTGCAGGTGGAGAGAGGTTATTTTTTTGTGTTTGTTGATTAGCTTTTTATTATCTTGTGTGCTCATTTAAATTGGAGCATGGTGCACACAAAAACATCTCAAAAGGGTAGTTCTATGTTTGAGTGTTCTTTAGAGGTGGTTTTGTTGATACACTGACATTTATCACAATTTTTTTTTTTAATTTCCCCACAGCTCCCTGTGTGCAGCCACCGCTATACAAAGTACTAATAATACTAAAAAAAGCAAAGCTTTAACACTATGTAAACTAATTATTTGAGAAAGTCTAGAAGTCTATTTTAAAAGAAGGTAGACAATGTAGATTTAGCTCAACATTGATACAGAGGGTAATATAAGGGGCTTTACACAATATTAAAGGGTCACCAAACACATAAATAAAATAAAAACATGAGGTAAAAATATGAAAAATGGCAGAAATATAAAAATGAATAGGTTCAAAAGAACTGGCTCAGGTGATTACTGATATTTACTTATTTGACACTTTAAACCATGTTTCATTGGTGTTAAGTATGTTAAAAGTGTAAGAAAGACCATTTAGCAGTCATAGGGTATGTTCTATACATTTTACAATATATTCCCTTCTCTTTAAAATAACTTTAAATTATCATCAAATGACTACTTATTAGTTTTTTACTATTTTATCTGATTGTGACAAAATATGGGAAAGTTAAATTGCTATGAATATATTTTCACTAGCAGAATAGTTTTTACACTTTTCTAGGTTTACTAACATCTTCTATTTTAAATGGGCTTGAATTTGAAAGAGGAGGAGCTCATTGGGCTTAATTCCAGGAGGGTAAGTCTGCCCACAGGTGGGAGATTGAGCACTGGGTAACATGTTGTGGAATTTAGAAAAAAAAAACCTTCAGAAATAACATGGTGAACAGGTAAGATGGCTTCCTTCAGACCCATTTCTGTAAAGAGAGAATAAACAATCTTAAACAGAGGGGGTGGACTCAGGTTTCAGCTCTCAAAAACCTACAACGCAGCAATAGAGTTGATTCCTTCCCGCTATCATCTCAGCCCCCAACCCCCATGCAGGAGACCAAAACGTCTCCTCTGGGAATTGGGGGCTGCAATGCCCCTAACAACCCTCCTTCACAGGCATAAACCAGTATCATTTCTAAGGGGCGAACCTGTTCTTCCGGTTCAATTTGCATGTTTTCTAAGCATAAACAAGGCTTTGTTTAGGGCAACTCTATAAAGCTACAAACGCAATGCTAATTCTGACAGTTTGAATTGAAAAAGCTTCCTGGATTGGAAGCAAAACACCTTCAAACTTGGAAACAAAGTCCAGTGGATTGTTTTTTAAAGTTTTTTGATATGTTGTTGTCATGATGGGATTCAGGTTTCTAACCCACATGCAGAACACAACGGAGGCAGATGAAAAGTTTGACTGTTTATTGGAATAAACACAAAGTTATATGAGTTATGCAGATAAACAGATCCGGGACTGGTCACACAGGGTTCTCTGTAGAGAGGGACAGTTAGGTTAGCCAGGTTGCTGTAGATCTTTGCCAGAGGAATTGTGCAGGTTTGTACCTGTGACGTGATTCAGGTTTAGCAGCTGAGGAAGAGAACCGGGTTGGGTCCAGAGGCTTGAAGTTGGCAGAGGGCTAAGCAGCGGCAGGGCTTGACTTTAGACTTA